>NC_090646.1:7750038-8045038 GCF_040937935.1 Hyperolius riggenbachi | reverse complement strand
TGGTGAGACGTGTAGGGAGTGATTACTGTGGCTGGAGACACTGGTCACACCTGTATGTGAGGGAGAAGCTGGATGGGTGGATGGATGGAATGGCTGCACAGGATCCGGTTACCCCTCCATCCCCCTCCTGCATGAGAGATGTCACAGGAAAGCTGCAGGTGTGATAATAAAGCAGTCAGTGTAATGAGAGGTATGAGAGGCTGACAATGGTGAGACGTGTAGGGAGTGATTACTGTGGCTGGAGACACTGGTCACACCTGGATGTGAGGGAGAAGCTGGATGGATGGATGGATGGAATGGCTGCACAGGATCCGGTTACCCCTCCATCCCCCTCCTACATGAGAGATGTCACAGGAAAGCTGCAGGTGTGATAATAAAGCAGTCAGTGTAATGAGAGGTATGAGAGGCTGACAATGGTGAGATGTGTAGGCTGTGATTACTGCGGCCGGAGACACTGGTCACTCACACCTGGATGTGAGGGAAAAGCTGGATGGATGGATGGAATGGCTGCACAGGATCCGGTTACCCCTCCATCCCCCTCCTGCATGAGAGATGTCACAGGAAATCTGCAGGTGTGATAATAAAGCAGTCAGTGTAATGAGAGGTATGAGAGGCTGACAATGGTGAGACATGTAGGGTGTGATTACTGCGGCTGGAGACACTGGTCACACCTGGATGTGAGGGAGAAGCTGGATGGATGGATGGAATGGCTGCACAGGATCCGGTTACCCCTCCATCCCCCTCCTACATGAGAGATGTCACAGGAAAGCTGCAGGTGTGATAATAAAGCAGTCAGTGTAATGAGAGGTATGAGAGGCTGACAATGGTGAGATGTGTAGGCTGTGATTACTGCGGCCGGAGACACTGGTCACACCTGGATGTGAGGGAAAAGCTGGATGGATGGATGGAATGGCTGCACAGGATCCGGTTACCCCTCCATCCCCCTCCTGCATGAGAGATGTCACAGGAAATCTGCAGGTGTGATAATAAAGCAGTCAGTGTAATGAGAGGTATGAGAGGCTGACAATGGTGAGACATGTAGGGTGTGATTACTGCGGCTGGAGACACTGGTCACACCTGGATGTGAGGGAGAAGCTGGATGGATGGATGGAATGGCTGCACAGGATCCGGTTACCCCTCCATCCCCCTCCTGCATGAGAGATGTCACAGGAAAGCTGCAGGTGTGATAATAAAGCAGTCAGTGTAATGAGGTATGAGAGGCTGACAATGGTGAGACGTGTAGGGTGTGATTACTGCGGCTGGAGACACTGGTCACACCTGGATGTGAGGGAGAAGCTGGATGGATGGATGGAATGGCTGCACAGGATCCAGTTACCCCTCCATCCCCCTCCTGCATGAGAGATGTCACAGGAAAGCTGCAGGTGTGATAATAAAGCAGTCAGTGTAATGAGAGGTATGAGAGGCTGACAATGGTGAGACATGTAGGGTGTGATTACTGCGGCTGGAGACACCGGTCACACCTGGATGTGAGGGAGAAGCTGGATGGATGGATGGAATGGCTGCACAGGATCCGGTTACCCCTCCATCCCCCTTCCTGCATGAGAGATGTCACAGGAAAGCTGCAGGTGTGAAAATAAAGCATTCAGTGTAATAAGAGGTATGAGAGGCTGACAATGGTGAGATGTGTAGGGTGTGATTACTGTGGCCGGAGACACCGGTTACACCTGGATGTGAGGGAGAAGCTGGATGGATGGATGGATGGATGGGGCGGCTGCTCAGGATCCGGTTACCCCTCCATCCCCCTCCTGCATGAGAAGTTACACTGATATGGGGACATTTCAGCTTTCATACTGAGCTGCAGTCACCGGGCGACACAAAGGAGACGGGAAATGTGACACTTACACAACACATGTGTTTCCCATATGAGGGGTGAAGGATGTAATGGCCAATGTAAAGGTGTGTTTATGTGCAGAGAACAATCCTATAATGACATCTCCCTCCCTGTAATCTTCATCCTGGAACGGCGGCTTCACCAGATCGAGCTGACGCCGTGATTCCGAGCTCTGCGGCTTCCTGTGTCCATCAGACGATGCTTGTGTGACCAGAGGCAGCACATAGGAGATAATGAGGGGTATCAGTGACCGGTACATAACACACAGCCACACACCCCTGCACAGGAGCCCAGGACACCCTGTACACTCTCCACCTTATATACTTTACTTGCCAGGGTTTTAGATCTGTTCACAGTCTTTTCAGCAGAAAATAAATAAAAAAACATAAAATAAAAAAAAGAGAACAGTCTATAGCTGTCTATCCAGTTTATTCATGAAATCACAAACTATAAAATAATCAGATCTATAGATAATCACCATCTGATTCACTTATTGGTAGAAACAAAACTTAAAGTAACACTCCGCACTCGCTGAAAATTGCTGCAACCATAGATTGCTGCCACACGTGAGGTTTTGTATTTTACGACTGGAAAGGTCTTTTTTTATTTGACGTTGATTCTCTGTGACTCGCTCACCCCTTTGCGACCCATGGACTTCTCCTTCTTACAAGTGTACCATAGTACCTTAGAGAAAAAAATGAAGAGGGGTGTAGAGGGGCTATAAAAAATACTCAATAAATGTTCAGCAGTGCCTCAGGTAGATCCTTAACACATTAGCAACTTTACCAGAGTTATCTGGTGTGCGATAAGTGCACTGTTTTTGGCCTGAGCCAGAAGAAATTTTTTGTGCTGTAAATTCTTTGGAATGCTTTGATTTCTCCTTGCTAACAGAAAATGCAGAAACTGAAAGCAGAAGTCCTCTGTTATTGTCTCACACTGCCCCCTAGTGACAAGTGGCCATAAATACACATTGCAGCAGTACTAATTAGTAACAAGCAAATGTAACAAACAAGAAGTAAAAAAAAAATGTGCTAAAATAAATTAGGCCGGAACACTTGCAAGCCTTTAAATAAATTGTCATTTAAGGGGTTAATTGTCACCAGGAAATGAGTAACAATATATATACTATAGTCAATTGCCAATGCACCTAAACAATTACAGATCCACTTTGTCAATAAGGTATTAACCACTTAAAGTTTTTACCAATTTAAAAATAAAAAAGTCAGATACTCACCTAAGGAGAGGGAAGGCTTGGTCCTAATGAGCCATCCCTCTCCTCTCCCGGTGCCCGGTCCCACGCAGGATCCCCCGTGGCAGTATTCGACCAGTTCGGTCAAATACTGCCACTTCCGCATGCCGAAGGGATGTTTCGGAAGCCTTTGGGAGCACTCGGGCTCCCGAAGACGGGCCACTCTATACTACGCATGCGCGAGCGCCCTCTATGATGCACTCGCGCGTGCGTAGTATGGAGAGGCCCGTCTTCGGGAGCCCGAGTGCTCCCGAAGATCTCCGAAGTCCCTGCGCCGGCGGACGCGAACGGGGGAGCCAGTGCAGCACCGAGGGCACTGGGAGAGAAAAGGGAAGGCTCATTAGGACCGAGCCTTCCCTCTCCTTAGGTAATTGGTAAAATCCCCCACAGACTTTCATTGCCTCCCTATTTCACTTTCCAAAATCTCACATCTTTTCAAAGGGCAATGGCTCAGCAGTACCAAATTTTCTAGCATTGTATGTCTATGGGGGATTTTACCAATTTTGGACCCCTGTAACTCTGGTTTGCAGAGATGTAGGGACCCCATCTTTGGAATCCAAGTCTAACAATATGTCTTCTACCTGCATGAGACATTTCGTGAAATTCAGACGTTGCTAACGGCCATAGCTGAGATTTATGTACGTCACCATCACTACCATTGAAATAGCCCAAATAAACAGGTTTTTGTGACCCTAGGCTATGACCTCTTTGGCCTAGGGGCCCGAAACTCACCAGTCATGTTCCCCCTAAGGGTCCCTACAATGCTAGAAAATTTGGTACTGCTGAGCCATTGCCCTTTGAAAAGATGTGAGATTTTGGAAAGTGAAATAGGGAGGCAATGAAAGTCTATGGGGGATTTTACCAATTTTGGACCCCTGTAACTCTGGTTTGCAGAGATGTAGGGACCCCATCTTTGGAATCCAAGTCTAACAATATGTCTTCTACCTGCATGAGACATTTCGTGAAATTCAGACGTTGCTAACGGCCATGGCTGAGATTTATGTACGTCACCATCACTACCATTGAAATAACCCAAATAAACAGGTTTTTGTGACCCTAGGCTATGACCTCTTCGGCCTAGGGGCCCGAAACTCACCAGTCATGTTCCCCCTAAGGGTCCCTACAATGCTAGAAAATTTGCCACTGCTGATCAATTGCCCTTTGAAAAGATGTGAGATTTTGGAACTGTAAATAGGAGGCCCAATGAAAGCCTATGGGGGATTTTACCAATTTTGGACCCCTGTAACTCTGGTTTGCAGAGATGTAGGGACCCCATCTTTGGAATCCAAGTCTAACAATATGTCTTCTACCTGCATGAGACATTTCGTGAAATTCAGACGTTGCTAATGGCCATGGCTGAGATTTATGTACGTCACCATCACTACCATTGAAATAGCCCAAATAAAAAGGTTTTTGTGACCCTAGGCTATGACCTCTTCGGCCTAGGACTGCATTGAATGCGACCCACGCATTGTGCGCATTCTGAAAAACACCAATTACTGGGTTTATACCCTTCTGGATCCACGGTACAAACACAATGTTCCAAAACTGCTTAAAGAGGAACTGTAACGACAAAACGGCCCCTGGGGGGTACTCACCTCGGGTGGGGGAAGCCTCGGGATCCTAATGAGGCTTCCCACGCCGTCCTGCGTCCCTCGGGGGTCTCGCTGTAGCCCTCCGTGCAGCGGTGACGCAATATTTACCTTCCTGGCTCCTGCGCAGGCGCTCTGATGCCTCTCGGCGCCGAAGTAGGCGGAAATACCCGATCGCTGTCGGGTCTGCTCTACTGCGCAGGCGCAAGTTTCCGGCGCCTGCGCAGTAGAGCGGACCCGACGGAGATCGGGTATTTCCGTCTATTTCCGTGCCGAAAGTCGCCACAGCGCCCCCGCTGGAGCCAGCAAAGGTAAATATTGAACTGACAGTCTGCACAGTCGCCGGCTGTTCGGAGGGCTGCGGCGAGACCCCCGTGGGACAGAGGACAGCGTGGGAAGCCTCATTAGGATCCGGAGGCTTCCCCCACCCGAGGTGAGTACCCCCCAGGGTAGGTTTTTGTTGTTACAGAGTCTCTTTAAAGAAAGAGTCCGACAGGGCAAAATGGAAGAATACCAGCAGGCCCTTGTGGAGACTTTAAAGAGGAGATTGACATCCTCCCCCTCCTCTAGCCAGTTGTTCGCCGACAGACTGACTTCCGCAAACCCAGGACGACCAGGAGGGCAGCAAACAACACAAGCCGCAGCTAGTGCCCAAAAGGGAATGGTATCGGCAGTGTCCTTGGAGTGGGAAAATTTTCTGACACCCATGCAGCAGCACACAGAACAGCAATCGGGCAGATCCACCTCCAACACCGATCGCCTGGAGAAGATGGTCAAGGACTACATGTCAGATGGCATAGCTGTGTTGAACAATCCATCTGCACCCTTCAACTATTGGGTATCGAAGCTAGACACCTGGCACAAACTGGCAATGTACGCAATAGAGGTGCTGGCTTGCCTGGCAGCCAGCGTTATGTCGGAACGCTGTTTCAGTGCTGCCGGAGGCATTGTCACAGATCGGCGTATCCGCCTCTCCACAGAAAATGCAGACCGTTTGACTCAAATTAAAATGAATCAATCCTGGATTGGAAACGACTACGCAACACTCCCGGACCCCAACCAAGTAACATGAACAATGAACATCTGTGATGGGTTAGCGTTTCCGGTCCCTGTTTATTGAACCTCTCATCTGTATTACATTTATGACTGCATGGCGACAAAACGCAAATTGCTATCCGCACGCTTCTTGTCCTCATGCAAGGCCTGGGTTGTTGTGTCTCAAAGCGTGGCCTTCTCCTCCTGCGCCACCCTCCTCCTGTTCCATCACGTGTGCTGCTGCTGGGTTAGCGTTACCGGTCCCTTTTCCTGGAACCTCTTATATGTATTACATTTATGACTGCATGCCGACAAAAAGCATGTTACCTGTGCAAAGAAAACAGACATTTCCCGCATTTAAAAGACAGTTTTCCCTTTGAAACTTTAAAATCGATTTTCTCAAAAACTATAAGCTCTTTTTGCTAAAAAAATTTTCCTCTTGTACCCACTCCCAAGGTGCATATACCCTGTAAATTTGGGGTATGTAGCATATAAGGAGGCTTTACAAAGCACGAAAGTTCGGGTCCCCATTGACTTCCATTATGTTCGGAGTTCGGCTCGAACATCCGAACATCGCGGCCATGTTCGGCCCGAACATCTAGATGTTCGCCCAACACTACACGTGACCCGTTCGGCCAATCACAGCGCTAGCCGAACGTTCGGGTAACGTTCGGCCATGCGCTCTTAGTTCGGCCATATGGCCAACCAGTTTGGCCGAACACCATCAGGTGTTCGGCCGAACTCGAACATCACCCGAACATGGTGATGTTCTGCAGAACCCGAACAGTGGCGAACACTGTTCGCCCAACACTACCAGACTCCTCTGTCTTCATGTTCTTGTGAGCGTTGTGATTGTTGTGATGCACCATATTCGTCACCAGCATCACTTTCTTCCTCTTCTGCTGTCCATTCCCGCTAAATTGTGGAAGTCCAACGTGCACCGCTCTGTCCCTCGGCAGTGGGGGCATCCAATTCCTGCTCCAACTCCAGCTGTTCCTCGTCCTGTTCTTTGTCATAGCTGGGACCAGCGTTTCCTGAGGCAGGTTGCCTGATGTTGGTATCATCACGCTGATCGTTTTCATCTTCAGATTCCCCCACTTGCATCATGCCAGCGGTTTCCATCTTCAACATTGATTTCTTCAGTAAACACAGCAGTGGTATTGTAATGCTGACTGTAGAGTTGTCACTGCTCAGTCACAAGCAACGTGGATTGCTCAAAATTTTGGAGGACTTGGCAGAGATCCAACATGGTGGCCCAATCAGATCCACAGAAGCTTGGTAGCTAGCTGCTGGAATGCGCCTCGGCACTGCGCAAAAGCGTGCTAGCATGTGCAGCGTAGAATTCCAGCGCGTAGGGAGGGACATCACCCAGCGAACGATGGTGCGCTAGATTGAAGCGCTCCTGAATCTCTTGGTGAGTCCTTCAGAAGCGGTACTGGACTTTAAAAAATGTTTTTTTTTTCCTTCAACAGAAGATCTGCCACGTTGGAGTGAGGAGGACGCCGCCGACCCTGACACCAAGCTGAACCCCGGCGAACTCCAAGCAGAGGATCTTCAGGAACCCTCAAGGCTTTGAGCAAGCTGAGGAATATCAGCAGTCCCGACGAGACCTCTCCTCATATGTGACTGTGTGCAGTGGAGTAGAGCTCCCCAGAACAAGCTCTCACTTGTCACTTTATCACTGGTCACTTTGTCACTTTGTCATTTTGTCACTTTGTCACTTTGTCACTTGTCACTTGTCACTTTGTCACTTGTCACTTGTCACTTTGTCATTTTGTCACTTTGTCATTTTGTCACTTTGTCAGTCACTTTGTTACTTTGTCACTTTGTCACTGGTCACTTTGTCACTTTTCACTTGTCACTTGGTCACTTGTCCAGATGATCTCGGTACACCTCCTGCGATTCAAATTCCTGCACACATTGCTCTGGGATTTGGGTGTGATGAATGATGCATCTAACTGGCCACCGGAGGCAATTAAGGCCTTCAAAACATTGAAAGCAGCTTTCTGTTCCGCCCCCATTTTGCGTCATGTTGAGTTGTTGACGTCATGTTCATCCTCGGCCTCGCCTTGCATTTCAGTGCGAGGTGCATTTTCCACAGAAAAAGGTTGTGAATCCGGGCACAACATTTGTGGCTGTTCCATTGACCTTTCACAGGTAGAAGATTGTGGGGGTGGGAATAGCTCCTCCGAATAGCCCATTGTGTCCTGAAAACTACTCATTGCATTGCTTTGCGCACACATTTTTTTGTCCTCATGCAAGGCCTGAGTTGCGCCTGAAAGCGTGGCCTTCTCCTCCTGCGCCTCCTCCTGTTCCATCACGTCTGCTGCTGCTGGGTTAACGTTGCCGCCCGGTCCCTGTTTATTGAACCTCTTATCTTTATTACATTTATGACTGCATGGCGGTAAAAAGCATGCTATCCGCACGCTTCTTGTCCTCCTGCAAGGCCTGGGTTGTTGTGTCTAAAAAAGCGTGGCCTTCTCCTCCTGCGCCTCCTCCTCCTGTTCCATCACGTGTGCTGCTGCTGGTGCTGGGTTAGCGTTACCGGTCCCTTTTCCTGGAACCTCTTCTCTGTATTACATTTATGACTGCATGGCGACAAAAAGCATGTTACCTGTGCAAAGAAACATGACATTTTCCACATTTAAAAGACAGTTTTTCCTTTGAAACTTTACAATCAATTTTCTCAAAAACTATAAGCTTTTTTCAAATATTTTTTTCCTCTTGTACCCACTCCCAAGGTGCACATACCCTGCTAATTTGGGGTATGTAGCATGTAAGGAAGCTTTACAAAGCACGAAAGTTCGGGTCCCCATTGACTTCCATTATGTTCGGAGTTCGGCGCGAACACCCGAACATCGCGGCGATGTTCGGCGAACGTTTGCGAACCCGAACATCTAGGTGTTCGCCCAACACTACTACTCACACCACATCAGCTCCATTTGACACTTTGAAGGAGTTATTCAGGGGGGATTTAACTGATTCACAGCCATTATTGTTACAAGATGACAGTGCTAAGCATGTTACACCACCTCATATGTCTGAGATAGGTGTCAGTATGGATGTTAGCTGTGAAGATGATGAAGTACCTGTTTTTGATGCAGTTTTGGAGATGGCTGATACAAGCGAAGCTGTGGAGGATAATGATGATGATGATGATGATACTGCCATGGATGTCACGTGGGTTCCCAATAGACAAGATGAACAGTAGGACAGTTCAGAGTGAGAGTCAGAGAGGAGTAGGAGGAGACAAGTTGCTGAAAGAAGCAGGGGGAGCTTGTCATCAGAAACAGCTTGTGGCAGTGTCCAGCGCCATGTATTGCCACCTATGGACAGCCAGCCAACATGCCCTTCAACGTCAGCTGCCTACGCCACCACCAAAGTGCCATCCTCACAGGGCTCAGAGGTGTGGACATTTTTGTGTGTGTATGCTTCAGATGAGAGCAATACCATCTGTACTCTCTGCCACCAAAAATTGAGTTGTGGAAAGACAGGGACAACTGCCTTACGAAGGCACATGATGAAAAAGCACATACAGCAATGGGATGACCACCTGAGGAAAAGCCACCCACCGCCTCCTCTTCCTCCTTCAGGTGCAGCATCTTCAGCCGCTTTATCCCTTGCATCTTCACAGTCACCCTCCTCCACTCCGCCTCTCACCTTGAGCAGTTCCTGCTCCTCTGCCCACAGCAGCAGCCAGGTGTATATGAAGGAAATCTTGATGTTGAAAGGCAAGTGGTGTCATCTCTGGCACACACCATTGGGTCAAGGGTCCATCTGACCACGGATGCCTGGTCTGCAAAGCATGGTCAGGGCAGGTACATTACTTATACGGCACATTGGGTCAACCTGGTGACCGCTGGCAAGCAAAGAGTACGTGGCTGCGCAGTGGACCTAGTTATGGCACCTCTATGGCTTTCAGGCAGGCCTGCTACCACCTCCTCTCCTCCTCCTACTCCTGCTACATCCTCTTCACCATCATCCTCCTCCTCCTCAGCTGAATGTCAGTGCCACTCTACTGGTGCTGTGATCTCCTCTCCAACTAAACACTCCCAGCTCCTCAGGGCCTATGCTGCATGCCAGGTACGATGGTGTCATGCCATTTTGGACATGTCTTGCCTCAAAGCAGAGAGTCACACTGGAGCAGCTCTCCTGGCTGCTCTGAACAAACAGGTGTATCAGTGACTGACCCCACACCAACTGGAGATCGGCAACATGGTGTGTGACAACAGCAGCAATCTCATTTCGGCTTTGAGTTTGGGAAAGTTGATACATGTACCCTGCATGGCACATGTGCTGAATCTTATAATCCATATATTTGTGTCTAAGTATCCAGGCTTAGAGGAGGTCCTGAAGCAGTCCAGGAAGGTGTATGGGCATTTCAGGAGGTCCTACATGGGCCATGGCTGATATTCAATGGAGAAACAACTTGCCAGTGAGCGCGCTTGATTTGCGACAGCCCGACTCGCTGGAGTTCAATGCTCCTCGTGTTTTACCGCCTGCTGCAACAGTAGAAAGCCATCAATGAGTATCTGTACAACTACAGTGAAAAGTCATGCTCTGGGGAGATAGGCTTTTCTGGCTGAATTACTGGACACTCATGCATAATGCCTGCAGGCTCATGCGTCCGTTTGAGGAGGTGTAAAACCTGGTGAGTCACAATAAAGGCGCCATCAGCGACTTGATCTCATATACTTTCTTCCTGGAGTGTGCCATACATAGAGTTTTGAATCAAGCTGTAGAGGAGCGTGATCAGGAAGAGGAGGAAGAGTTGTGGGAAACATCACCTGCGTTTAGGTAATCAGGTGATCAGGAAGAGGAGGAAGAGTTGTTGGAAACATCACATCATCAACACCTGAGGCATCACAGAGGAGGGGGAAGGAGGAAGAGGAGTTTTCTGGGGAAGAGGAGTCAGATGAGGAAGGTGTTTTTTTGAGGAGGTGGCGGAAGAACATCTGCAGCAGGTGTTGTAGGGGGCTTGTGCTGCTCACCTTTCCCGTGGTATTGTTTGTGGCTGGGGGGAGGAGGAAAACTTACCTGACATCACTGAGGAAGAGGAAGACAAGATGGCTAGTAGGTCGGCATCCGACTTTGTGCAGATGGGGTCTTTCATGCTGTCCAGCCTGTTGAGGGACACCCGTATAAAAAAAACTCAAGGGGAATGACCTGTACTTGGTGGCAACACTACTAGACCCTTGGTATAAGCACAAAGTGGATGTTACCAAATCACCACAAGGCTGAAAGGATGCAGCATGTGCAATACAATTTGGCAACTATGCTTTACAGTGCGTTTAAGGGTAATGTCACAGCAGAACGGACTAAAGGTGCCACTGCCAGTACTCTCCCTCCTCCTCCTCCCATGTACACACAGGCAAGGACAGGATGCTCTAGTAGAGTTGGGCCGAACGGTTCGCCGGCGAACGTGGTTCGCGCGAACGTAGGTGGTTCGCGTGCGGGTACCGCACGCGAACCTTTTGCGGAAGAAGTTCGGTTCGCCCCATAATGCACTGAGGGTCAATTTTGACCCTCTACATCACAGTCAGCAGGCCCAGTGTAGCCAATTAGGCTACACTAGCCCCTGGAGCCCCACCCCCCCTTATATAAGGCAGGCAGCGGCGGCCATTACGGCCACTCGTGTGCCTGCATTAGTGAGAGTAGGGCGAGCTGCTGCAGTCTCTCATATAGGGAAAGATTAGTTAGGCTTAACTTCTTCCTGGCTGCATACCTGTTCTGTTCAGTGAGCCCTCAGCCCACTGCATACCTGTACTGTGATCCTGCCACTGCATACCTGTTCAGTGATCCTGCCACTGCATACCTGTTCAGTGATCCTGCCACTGCATACCTGTTCTGTTCAGTGAGCCCTCAGCCCACTGCATACCTGTACTGTGATCCTGCCACTCCATACCTGTTCAGTGATCCTGCCACTGCATACCTGTTCAGTGATCCTGCCACTGCATACCTGTTCTGTGAACCCGCCACTGTATACCTGTTCTGTTCAGTGGACCCGCCACTGTATACCTGTTCTGTTCAGTGGACCCGCCACTGTATACCTGTTCAGTGGACCCGCCACTGTATACCTGTTCTGTTCAGTGGACCCGCCACTGTATACCTGTTTAGTGAACACGCCACTGCATACCTATTGTGTTCAGTGATCCTGCCACTGCATACCTGTTCTGTGAACCCGCCACTGTATACCTGTTCTGTTCAGTGGACCCGCCACTGTATACCTGTTCTGTGAACCCGCCACTGTATACCTGTTCTGTTCAGTGGACCCGCCACTGTATACCTGTTCTGTTCAGTGGACCCGCCACTGTATACCTGTTCTGTTCAGTGGACCCGCCACTGTATACCTGTTCTGTTCAGTGGACCCGCCACTGTATACCTGTTTAGTGAACACGCCACTGCATACCTATTGTGTTCAGTGATCCTGCCACTGCATACCTGTTCTGTGAACCCGCCACTGTATACCTGTTCTGTTCAGTGGACCCGCCACTGTATACCTGTTCAGTGAACCCGCCACTGCATACCTGTTGTGTTCAGTGAACCTGCCACTGTATACCTGTACTGTTCAGTGAACCCACCGCATCAGTGCGCATACCTGTGCAGTTAAGTGAACCCACCTACCTACGTGAGTGCACGCAGTGTGATATACCACTCCGTGCATACCCAATATGGACAAAACAGGTAGAGGAAGAGGAAGAGGTAGTGGCAGAGGCAGAGGAAGGCCACCCGGCAGGTCTGCGCGAGGTCGTGTAAATGTAATTTCGTGTGGACCTGGCCCACAGTACAGTGCTCGGAAGAAGGCACGTCCCATCACCTCCCAAGATTGTCAGGACGTGGTTGAGTATTTAGCGACACAGAACACCTCATCTTGCTCAGCCACCAGCGCTACTACTAGCACCACTTCCGCTGCATTTGACACTTCGCAAGAATTATTTAGTGTTGAAATCACTGATGCACAGCCATTGTTGTTACAGCCAGATGAATTTTCACCAGCTAATATGTCTGAGTTACGCGGCAACACTATGGATGTAACGTGTCAGGAGGATGAAGGACCTACTGATGGTGCAAGTTTGGATTTGTCTGAGGCAAGCGAAGCTGGGCAGGATGACTACGATGATGACGGTAATAGGGATCCTCTGTATGTTCCCAATAGAGGAGATGAAGAGGGGGACAGTTCAGAGGGGGAGTCAGAGAGTAGTAGGAGGAGAGAAGTTGCTGAAAGAAGCTGGGGCAGCTCTTCGTCAGAAACAGCTGGTGGCAGAGTCCGGCACCATGTATCGCCACCTATGTACAGCCAGCCAACTTGCCCTTCAGCATCAGCTGCTGAGGTCCCCATAGTGCCCACATCCCAGGGTGGCTCAGCGGTGTGGAAATTTTTTAATGTGTGTGCCTCAGATCAGACCAAAGCCATCTGTTCGCTCTGCCAACAAAAATTGAGCCGTGGAAAGGCCAACACTCACGTAGGGACAAGTGCCTTACGAAGGCACCTGGAGAAAAGGCACAAACAGCAATGGGATGGCCACCTGAGCAAAAGCAGCAGCAGCACACAAAAGAAAAGTCACCCTCCTTCTCCTCTTCCTCCTTCAGGTGCATCATCTGCTTCTGCCGCTTTCTCCCTTGCACCTTCACAGGCACCCTCCTCCACTCCGCCTCTGCCCTTGAGCGGTTCCTGCTCCTCTGCCCACAGCAGCAGTCAGGTGTCCGTGAAGGAAATGTTTGAGCGGAAGAAGCCACTTTTGGCCAGTCACCCCCTTGCCCGGCGTCTGACAGCTGGCGTGGCGGAACTGTTAGCTCGCCAGCTGTTACCATACCGGCTGGTGGACTCTGAGGCCTTCCGTAAATTTGTGGCCATCGGAACACCGCAGTGGAAGATGCCAGGCCGCACTTATTTTTCGAGAAAGGCCATACCCCAACTGCACCGTGAAGTTGAGAGGCAAGTGGTGTCATCTCTTGCGAAGAGCGTTGGGTCAAGGGTACACCTGACCACGGATGGCTGGTCTGCCAAGCACGGGCAGGGCCGCTACATTACCTACACAGCCCATTGGGTGAACCTGGTGGTGAACGATGGCAAGCAGAAAGCGGCGGACCAAATTGTGACACCTCCACGGCTTATAGGCAGGCCTCCTGCCACCTCCTCTCCTCCTGCTACATGCTCTTCGCTGTCCTCCTCCTCCTCCTTGGCTGAGTGGCAGTTCTCCTCTCCAGCTACACAGCCCCAGCTCCGCAGGGCCTATGCTGCATGCCAGGTACGACGGTGTCACGCCATCTTAGACATGGCTTGTCTCAAAGCGGAGAGTCACACTGGAGCAGCTCTCCTGGCTGCTCTTAAGAAACAGGTGGATGAGTGGCTGACCCCGCACCACCTGGAGATAGGCAACGTGGTGTGCGACAACGGCAGCAATCTGCTTGCCGCTTTGCATATGGGGAAGCTGACACACATACCCTGCATGGCACATGTCATGAATCTAGTGGTTCAAAGATTTGTGGCAAAGTACCCTGGCTTAGCGGATGTCCTGAAGCAGGCCAGGAAGTTCTGTGGGCATTTGAGGCGCTCTTACACAGCCATGGCACGATTTGCAGAAATTCAGCGTAAAAACAACATGCCGGTGAGACGCCTCATTTGCGATAGCCCCACTCGCTGGAACTCGACCCTGCTCATGTTCTCCCGCCTGCTAGAACAGAAGAAAGCCGTCACCCAGTACCTCTACAACTGGAGTAGAACGAAACAGTCTGGGAAGATGGGGATGTTCTGGCCCGACAACTGGACACTGATGAAAAATGCATGCAGGCTCATGCGGCCATTTGAGGAGGTGACCAACCTGGTGAGCCGCAGTGAGGGCACCATCAGCGACTTAATTCCCTACGCGTACTTCTTGGAGCGTGCTGTGCGTAGAGTGGCGGATGAAGCTGCGAATGAGCGTGACCAGGAACCGTTACGGCAGGAACAGGCATGGGACCAATTTTCATCAGACCCAGCTGTTTCCTCAACACCTGCGGCAGCACAGAGGGGGGAGGAGGAGGAAGAAGAGAGGTCGTGTGCAGAAGACGAGTCAGACTCAGAGGATGATGAGCAAGGTGTTTCTTTGGGGGAGGAGGAGGAGGAGGAGGAGGGGACAGCGGCAGGAGAACAACCGCAGCAGGCGTCGCAGGGGGCTTGTGCTGCTCAACCTTCCCGTGGTATTGTTCGCGGCTGGGGGGAGGAGGTTGACTTACCTGACGTCACTGAGGAAGAGCAAGAGGAGATGGAGGGTACTGGATCCGACTTTGTGCAGATGTCGTCTTTTATGCTGTCCTGCCTGTTGAGGGACCCCCGTATAAAAAACCTCAAGGGGAATGAGCTGTACTGGGTGGCCACACTACTAGACCCTCGGTACAGGCACAAAGTGGCGGACCTGTTACCAACTCACCGGAAGGTGGAAAGGATGCAGCACATGCAGAACCAGCTGTCAACTATGCTTTACAATGCCTTTAAGGGTGATGTGACAGCACAACGCCAGCAAGGTACCACTGCCACTAATCCTCCTCCCGTGTCCACGCAGTCAAAGACAGGACGCTCCAGCGATCTCATGGTGATGTCGGACATGCGGACGTTCTTTAGTCCAACGCCTCGCCGTAGCCCTTCCGGATCCACCCTCCACCAACGCCTCGACCGGCAGGTAGCCGACTACCTGGCCTTAAGTGTGGATGTAGACACTGCTGTGAACAGCGATGAGGAACCCTTGAACTACTGGGCGCGCAGGCTTGACCTGTGGCCAGAGCTGTCCCAATTTGCCATCCAACTTCTCTCCTGCCCTGCCGCAAGCGTCCTCTCAGAAAGGACCTTCAGCGCAGCTGGAGGCATTGTCACAGAGAAGAGAAGTCGCCTAAGTCACAAAAGTGTTAAGTACCTCACCTTTATCAAAATGAATGAGGCATGGATCCCGGAGGGCTGCTGCCCGCCCCAAGACTAAGTCAGTCCCCGCACACACAGCATCTCTGCCTGCACGCCGTGTGACTGGCTGCCTGGCCTGCCCCAAAAAGACTAAGTCGCTCCCAGTCCCTCCACACAGCATGTCTGCCTGCAGGCCGCTTCACTACCTTCTCCGCCACCACCAACAGGGTCTGGGACTCCAGGCGGATTGCTGAATTTTTTAGGCCGCTGCTAGCAGCGGCCGCTGTAATAATTTTTATGGTGCGTGTACATGACTGCCTAATTTTTCTGGCTGCACTGAGGGCAGCTGCAACAACAAAAGAAAAGGCATGTACATGCGCCCATTCCCCTTCGTGATCATTACCTTGCCGTGGTGAAGGGGCTTGCGTATCACAATGAAGCAATGACCGGCGCCTAGATGAGTGTCTCGGGGGGCACACAAAAGATAATAAGGTCGTTGCTTCATTGTGGTCAGACCAAATTTGATCAGCTGGACAGTCACTGTTCTGTCATTCAGCTACATCAGCCAGGCCGACCATATGGGCTGTAAAGCCACCAAAACCTGCACTCTCGCCATGGTGCGCACCAGTCCAGCACGGCCGTCACTAGTACAAACAGCTGTTTGCGGTGCGTTACACGGTGAGTTTGGTGTGTCAGTGTGAAGCAGTACCTTAATTACACTACCTGATTGATGTATACACATGCAAGATGTTTTAAAGCACTTTAGGCCTGTCATTTAGCATTCAATGTGATTTCTGCCCTTAAAACGCTGCTTTGCGTCAAATCCAGATTTTTCCCGGGACTTTTGGCGTGTATCCCACTCCGCCATGCCCCCCTCCAGGTGTTAGACCCCTTGAAACATCTTTTCCATCACTTTTGTGGCCAGCATAATTATTTTTTTTTTTCAAAGTTCGCATCCCCATTGAAGTCTATTGCGGTTCGCGAACTTTAACGCGAACCGAACGTTCCGCGAAAGTTCGCGAACCCGGTTCGCGAACCTAAAATCGGAGGTTCGGCCCAACTCTATGCTCTAGCGATCTCATGGTGATGTCGGACATGCAGACATTCTTTAGTCCAACGCCTCGCCTAAGCCCTTCCGGATCCACCCTCCACCAATGCCTCGACTGGCAGGTAGCCGACTACTTGGACTTAAGTGCGGATGTAGACACTCTGAGCAGTGATGAACCCCTGGACTACTGGGTGCACAGGCTTGATCTGTGGCCAGAGCTGTCACAAGTTACCATCAAATTTCTGGCTTGCCCTGCCTCAAGCATCCTGTCAGAAAGGACCTTCATCGCAGCTGGAGGCATTGTCAGTGAGAAGAGAAGTCGCCTAGGTAAAAAAAGTGTTTAGTACCTCACTTTTATCAAAATGAATGAGGCATGGATCCCGGAGGGCTACTGCCTGCCCCATTAAGTCAGTATCTGCACACAGCATCTCTGCCTGCATGCCTTGTGACTGCCTGCCGCAAGACTAAGTAGGAAACTCAGCCCCATGTGTTGTCCATCTATTTTAATGGATTTTAGACTTTTGTTGAATAAAGAGCTACGTTTTAGTGTAAAAGAGCTATTTTTTTTAAGGTGATCATCTGCTGCTGTCCAAGAGGTACTCAAGGATGGTTGGTAATAGCACTCCACTCCATCTCCATCTTGAAGCCGCGGGTGCTGATCACATTTGAATTATTGGACTAAGTAGGTCCCCACACAGCATCTCTGCCTGCAGGCTGCTCGACTGCTTTCTCCACCACCACCACCAACAGGGTCCAGGACTCCAGGTGGATTCCTGTTTTTTTTTTTTTATGTTCCTTAATTTTAAGTTTTCAAACATGACAGTGTAACGATCGGTGTCAGCACACAGAGAGAATCTGATTATTGATGATCTGCAGAATCACTAATAATCCAAGTATAACTAACCTCTGGACACCTATATAGTGTGAGTGTTTGGTGCAACAGTAATGACTTTGAGTGGGACCACCCGAGGAGCAGGTGGTCCTTGGCAGTATGGGAAATACCTCCTTCTGGGAAGTGCAAAAACCTTCCAGCAGCCTGAGAGATCCAAGGGGGTGGAGCCCCAGGCTGAATAGCAGGAAGGACCTGTGGCTAAGTGACACCTGGAAGGTGGGTTTCACCAGCAGGTCTAGAGACTAATCTCTCAATGGAGAGGGATAGCTCTCAAGGTCAGGCAAGCCAGGTCGGCAACACACGGACAGATAAGGTACAGAGACAGAAGGCTGATTCGGAAACCAAGGGCAAGCAGGGTTGGCAACAGGTAATCAGATATGCGTGGATAACGAATCAGAAAGCAGAGGGATAGTCAGGAATGCAATAGGTCATAACAGATATCAAACAATGCCTAGTCTTGGGTGTGAGGTCCGTGGTCTCAACACCCTGGAACTAGTCTGAGGTATAATATGATGGTAACACAGTATCCCTAGTCTTGGGTGTGAGGTCCATGGTCTCAACACCCTGGAACTAGTCTGAAGTATAACACAATGATAACACAGAATCACTAGTCTTGGGTGTGAGGTCTGTGGTCTCAACACCCTGGAACTAGTCTGAAGTATAACACAATGATAACACAGAATCCCTAGTCTTGGGTGTGAGGTCCGTGGTCTCAACACCCTGGAACTAGTCTGAAGTATAACACAATAGTAAAACAGAAGTAATCTGGCTCAGTGTGAATTCCCAGGTGCTCCTGGTTCAAACACACTTTGGGATCTGACTATGGTCTGAGTGCTTCCATGGAAGTGTTCGCAACTTGAGACTGACCAGCAATAGGTATAAATAGAGCTTCGCTCTCCAGCGCCACCCACCGCTGATCAACCAATGGCCACTAGTACTGAAATCAGCTGACCAACCTGGTCAGCTGATCCCTCCTCGTTTGGCATAAAGGTTCTGCCTCTCAGTGCGCGCACGCGTATTCCTCAGTCTGTGTGCACTAACAGGCCCAGCCACCTCAGACGCATGCTGCTGCGTGCAAACTGCCGTGCTGGACGCGGAGTCAGCCACCTCGCCGCCAGTCTGCGCGGCGGCTTCTCCACAATCTATTACAGTACCCCCCCCTTCCCTGAGGAGTGGACTCCGGACACTTCCCACCAGGCTTTCCAGGATGCGAGTCATGGAATTACTTTTTTTAATTCCTCTGCGTGCATGCGACAATCTGGCACCCAAGTTCTCTCCTCTATGCCATATCCCTTCCAGTGAACCAGGTACTGCACGGAGTTCTGCACAAGCCTGGAGTCCAAAATCTTTTCTATCTCATACTCAGGTTGGTCATCAATCAACACAGGGGGGGCAGGAGCGGAATCCACGTGCACTGCCGGCTTGAGCAGGGACACATGGAATGATCTCATACCTCGCATGCTGGTAGGGAGAGCAATAGCATAAGTGACATTATTAATCTTTCTGGTCACTGGAAAAGGACCTATGAATCTAGGGCCTAGTTTGGGTGACAATTGTTTCAGAGCCAGATGTCGCGTGGACACCCAGACCAAGTCCCCTGGAGAGAATTCCCATTCTATGGAACGTCTTTTGTCCGCCTGTTTTTTTTGGTTCTGAAAAGCCCTCCCCAGATTACTTTTAACCATTCCCCAAATTTCCTTCAAGGCCCTCTGCCAATCCTCCAGGGCTGGAAACGGAGTAGAAGCCACTGGCAATGGGGCAAACTTGGGTGACCTTCCCGACACCACCTGAAATGGGGAAAATCCTGAAGAGGAACTTTTCAGATTGTTGTGTGCAAATTCTGCAAATGGCAAAAACTTTACCCAGTCGGTTTGTGCATCTGCAACATAACATCTCAGAAACTGTTCCAGGGACTGGTTGACTCTTTCGGTCTGGCCATTGGTCTGTGGGTGGTAGCCTGATGAAAAGGAAAGATCCATGTCTAACTGATGGCAGAATGCCCTCCAAAACTTAGATACGAATTAAACTCCCCGATCTGACATTACATTTTCCGGAATGCCGTGCAGCTGGAAAATGTGCTGAATGAAGAGATCAGCCAATTCCTGGGCCGAGGGGAGTCCTTTCAGGGGGACAAAATGAGCCATCTTACTGAATCGATCAACTACCACCCAAATGACCGACATGCCCTCAGACCTGGGGAGCTCTCCCACAAAATCCATGGACAAATGGGTCCAAGGTTCATTCGGAACTGGCAACGGCTGCAACGTTCCAACAGGTGCCTGACGAGAGGGTTTGCTCCTAGCACACACTGCACACTCTCTTACAAACTCCTTACAGTCTGTTGCCAATGACGGCCACCAAGCACATCTAGCAAGCAGATCCTGAGTTCTGGTGGCCCCAGGAAGCTCAGCATTCTTGTGGGAATGGAACAGCTGTAACAGTTGTAGACAAAAAGTCAATGGTACAAACAGGACCCCCTCAGGCTTCCCCTCTGGAACGTCCTGTTAGAATGGACTCAGAGTGACCGTTCAGTCTTTCCAGGTCTCAGTGGCCGCCAGCATCACCTTCTGAGGTAGAATGGTCTCAGGGGCTGAGGGCTGTGTTGTCTCAGGCTCAAAACACCAGGATAAGGCATCGGCCTTGATGTTCCTACTCCCAGGGGTATACGTAATTACAAATCTGAATCTCAAAAAAAAAAACAACAACCACCGAGCCTGTCGGGGGCTAAGTCTCTTAGCGCCCTCGATGTACTCTAAATTTTTGTGGTCCTTGTAAACTGTAATGGTGTGTTTGGCCCCTTCTAGCCAATGTCGCCATTCCTCAAAGGCCAACTTGATGGCTAGAAGTTTTCGGTTGCCGATATCGTAGTTTTTCTCTGCGGGTGAAAACTTACGGGAAAAATAGGCACATGGATGGAGTTTTCCCTGCAACCCAGAACGCTGAGACAGCACAGCCCCTACCCCTACCTCTGAGGCATCAACCTCCACAATAAAGGGAAAGGTGACATCTACATGTCTCAATATGGGTGCAGAACAGAACAGTTTATTCAGAGTGGAAAAGCTGCATGGGCCTCTGTGGACCAGTGGTGAGTATCTGCCCCTTTCTTGGTGAGACTGGTGAGAGGCGAGATCACCGTAGAGTACCCCTTTATGAACCTCCTGTAGTAGTTGGCGAACCCCAGAAACCTCTGGAGTGCCTTCAAACAAACAGGTTGAGGCCACTCCAAGACAGCAGAAACTTTTCCAAGGTCCATAGAGAGGCCAGATGTCGAGATAATGTACCCCAAAAAGGTGACAGAGGTCACTTCGAAAATGCATTTTTCCAATTTAGCATACAGCAAATTTTGTCTCAACTTCCATAGCACAAACCTAACATGTTTCCTATGCTCTGAGAGGTTGGATGAAAAAATCAGAATATCGTCTAGATACACCAAGACGAACCTGCCCAACACCTCCCTGAACACCTCGTTAATCAGCTCCTGGAAGACGGCCGGGGCGTTACACAACCCGAAGGGCATCCCCAGGTATTCGTAACGCCCGTCGGGTGTGTTAAAGGCCGTCTTCCATTCATCACCGTCGCTGATACGCACACGGTTGTATGCACCCCACAAATCCAGCTTCGAGAAAATTCTTGCGTTAGTGACCTGAGTAAACAAATCGTCAATCAAAGGCAAAGGATAGCGATTTTTTACTGTTATCTTATTTAAGCCTCGATAATCAATGCAGGGATGGAGGCCTCCATCCTTCTTTTTCACGAAAAAGAATCCTGCCCCTGCTGGTGACCGGGAGGAACGAATAAAACCTTTAGCCAAATTTTCTCGGATGTATTCCTGCATAGCCAATTTCTCTGGCCCAGACAAATTATAGAGATGACCTCTAAGGGGCATACAACCAGACCTGAGATCGATGGGACAGTCAAAGGGACTGTCGGGAGGAAGTTTATCCGCTGATTTGGGACAAAACACGTCAGCAAATTCTGAGTACTGGCTTAGCAAACCTTCCACCTGAATCTTGGTGTTACCCAAGGTTATCTTCGCTAAACAATGATGATGGCAATGGGTAGACCAGCTCGTTAGCTGACCTGAAGCCCAATTGATCTGAGGGGAGTGAAGTTGTAACCATGGCATGCCAAGAATGATCGTGGAAGTTGTCATCCGCAAAACCAGAAATTGTAGACTCTCACTATGTAACACCCCCACTGTGACTCTTAACTCGGGAGTCTGAGACAGAGGGTGTTTACTCTGCAGAGGAGAGTAATCCACTGCGGTGACCAGAATCTGTTGCTTTAAAGGGAAAATAGGAATCCCCAATTTCTTCGCAAATTCGTTATCCATAAAGTTAGCTGCTGAGCCAGAGTCCAGAAAGGCCTCAGTAGCAACTGTTTGATCCTCCTATGATATAGAACAAGGAAGGAGCAAACGTTTATCGTTTAGAGGTAAAGACTGCGTGCCTAGGGTATTACCTCCGACTACACCTAGGCAGCAGCATTTCCCGACTTCTTGGGACAATTCTGCACTCTGTGATCCTCCTCTGCACGGTATAAACGGAGCTGTTCTGTTTTTCTGTGATTCTGCTCCACCCGAGACAATTTTGACCGACCAATTTGCATTGGTTCTGGCGGAGGTGAAGCGGGTGGAGGAGAGGCATAGGAAACATATCTCACATTGTTCCTACTCTGAGTCTGTCTCTGGTAATGTAGACGATGATCAATCCTGACTGCTAATGAAATGGCCTCATCAATAGACTTTGGCTCAGGATGTCCCAACATTAGATCAGAGACTGCGTCTGACAACCCTGACAAAAAAATCCAGAAGTGCAAATGACCCCCATCTAGCATATACTGCCCATCTCCTGAACTTGGCTGCGTAATTTTCAACCGGATCCTTGCCCTGCCGCAACGTCTTGAGCTTCCGCTCAGCGGTAGAGGCAATGTCCGGATCATCATAAATTATAGCCATTGCTTTAAAAAATTCTTCAACTGAGGCTAGGGCCTCATGCCCTGTCTGGAGACTATATGCCCAGGTCTGGGAATCCCCTGACAACAGAGTGTTAATAAACGTAATTCTCTGTGCCACTGTTCCTGATGAATTAGGCCTCAACTCAAAGTACGACAACACTCAATTTCTAAAATTCTGAAAGTCAGATCTGTGACCAGAAAACCTTTCGGGTACAGGCATACGTAAGTCTGTACTTGGAGGAGATCGCACTTAGAGTGGGGCCGAACCTCCGATTTTAGGTTCGCGAACCGGGTTCATGAACTTACGCGTAAGGTTCGGTTCGCGTAAAAGTTTGCGAACCGCAATAGACTTCAATGGGGATGCGAACTTTGAAAAAAAAAAAATTATGCTGGCCACAAAAGTGATGGAAAAGATGTTTCAAGGGGTCTAACACCTGGAGGGGGGCATGGCGGAGTGGGATACATGCCAAAAGTCCCCGGGAAAAATCTGGATTTGACACAAAGCAGCGTTTTAAGGGCAGAAATCACATTGAATGCTAAATGACAGGCCTAAAGTGCTTTAAAACATCTTGCATGTGTATACATCAATCAGGTAGTGTAATTAAGGTACTGCTTCACACTGACACACCAAACATACAGTGGCGGGTTCACTGAACACAACAGGTATGCAGTGGCGGGTTCACTGAACAGTACAGGTATGCAGTGGCAGGTTCACTGAACAGAACAGGTATACAGTGGCGGGTTCACTGAACAGTACAGGTATGCAGTGGCAGGTTCACTGAACAGGTATGCAGTGGTGGGTTCACAGAACAGGTATGCAGTGGTGGGTTCACAGAACAGGTATGCAGTGGTGGGTTCACTGAACAGGTATGCAGGTATCCAGTGGGCTCACTGAACAGAACAGTTATGGTGGGCTCACTGAACAGAACAGGTATGCAGCCAGGAACAAGCTAAGCCTAACTAATCTTTCCCTATGAGAGACAGTCTGCAGCAGCTCGCCCTACTCTCACTAATGCAGGCACACGAGTGAGCGTAATGGCCGCCGCTGCCTGCCATTTATTAAGGGGGGAGTGGCTCCAGGAGCTAGTGTAGCCTAATTGGCTACACTGGGCCTGCTGACTGTGATGTAGAGGGTCAAAGTTGACCCTCCTGGTGCATTATGGGGCGAACCGAACTTCCGCAAAAGTTCGCCTGCGGGACGTGAACGCGAACCACTGAAGTTCGCATGGAACCAATCGCAGGCGAACCGTTCGGCCCAACTCTAATCGCACTGTATTCACAGCCATCTGAAAGACTTGTACAGACCCAGACAAAGCGTTGATCTGGGTCTGATGACTGTCCAGCACTCGGGTGTAATTCTCCACCGAGGTGGTGAGTGCATCAAGACGACTGTTAAGTGCGTCCATTTTGTTTTGGTCTGCCATTCTGTAACGATCGGTGTCAGCACACAGAGAGAATCTGATTATTGGTGATCTGCAGTATCACCAAGAATAATGATATATACCTGATTATTGATGATCTGCAGAATCACCAATAATCCAAGAATAATTAACCTCTGGACACCTATATAGTGTGAGAGTTTGATGCAACAGTAATGACTTTGAGTGGGACCACCCGAGGAGCAGGTGGTCCTTGGCAGTATGGGAATGACCTCCCTCTGGGAAGTGCAAAAACCTTCCAGCAGCCTGAGAGATCCAAAGGGATGGAGACCCAGGCTGAATAGCAGGAAGGACCTGTGGCTGAGTGACACCTGGAAGGTGGGTGTCACCAGCAGGTCTAGAGACTAATCTCTAAATGGAGAGGGATAGCTCTCAAGGTCGGGCAAGCCAGGTCGGCAACACACGGACAGATAAGGTACAGAGACAGAAGGCTGATTCGGTAACCAAGGGCAAGCAGGGTTGGCAACAGGTAATCAGATATGCATGGATACTGAATCAGAAAGCAGAGGGATAGTCAGGAATGCAATAGGTCATAACAGATATCAAACAATGCCTAGTCTTGGGTGTGAGGTCCATGGTCTCTACACCCTGGAAGTAGTCTGAGGTATAATATGATGGTAACACAGTATCTCTAGTCTTGGGTGTGAGGTCCATGGTCTCAACACCCTGGAACTAGTCTGAAGTATAACACAATGATAACACAGAATCCTTAGTCTTGGGTGTGAGGTCCGTGGTCTCAACACCCTGGAACTAGTCTGAAGTATAACACAATAGTAAAACAGAAGTAATCTGGCTCAGTGTGAATTCCCAGGTCCTCCTGGTTTAAACACACTGTGGGATCTGACTATGGTCTGAGTGCTTCCACGGAAGTGTTCGCAACGGCAGACAACTTGAGACTGACCAGCAATAGGTATATATAGAGCGTCGCTCTCCAGCGCCACCCACCGCTGATCAACCAATGGCCACTAGTACTGAGATCAGCTGACCAACCTGGTCAGCTGATCCCTCCTCGTTTGGCATAAAGGCTCTGCCTCTCAGCGCGCGTGCGCGTATTCTTCAGTCTGTGTGCACTAACAGGCCCAGCCACCGCAGACGCATGCTGCTGCTAGTCAGGAATGCAATAGGTCATAACAGATATCAAACAAGGCCTAGTCTTGGGTGTGAGGTCCGTGGTCTCAACACCCTGGAACTAGTCTGAAGTATAACACAATAGTAACACAGTATCCCTAGTCTTGGGTGTGAGGTCCGTGGTCTCAACACCCTGGAACTAGTCTGAAGTATAACACAATAGTAACACAGTATCCCTAGTCTTGGGTGTGAGGTCCGTGGTCTCAACTCCCTGGAACTAGTCTGAAGTATAACACAATAGTAACACAGTAGTAATCTGGCTCAGTGTGAATTCCCAGGTCCTCCTGGTTCTAACACACTGTGGGATCTGACTATGGTCTGAGTGCTTTCACGTAAGTGTTCACAACGGCAGACAACTTGAGACTGACCAGCAATAACTATATATAGAGCGGCGCTCCCTGGCGCCACCCATCGCTGATCAACCAATAGCCGCCCGCTCTGAGATCAGCTGACCAACCTGGTCAGCTGATCCCTCTTCGTTTGTCATAAAGGTTCTGCCTCTCAGCGCGCGCGTGCGTATTACTCAAACTGTGTGCACTAGAAGGCCCAGCCATTTCAGACGCACGCTGCCGTGTGTAAACCGCTGAGCTGGATGCGGAACCAGCCGCCTCGCTGCCAGACCGCACGGCGGTGTCTCCGCAATCCATTACAGTACCCCGCCCCCTGAGGAGTGGACTCCGGACACTTCCCACCAGGCTTTCCAGGATGCGAGTCATGGAATTCCTTTTTTAATTCATCTGCGTGCATGCGACAATCTGGCACCCAAGTTCTCTTCTCTATGCCATATCCCTTCCGGTGAACAGATACTGCACGGAGTTCTGCACAAGCCAGGAGACCAGAATCTTTTCTATCTCATACTCAGGTTGGTCATCAATCAACACAGGGGGGGGGGGGAGGGGGGGGAGCGGAATCCACGTGTACTGCTGGCTTAAGCAAAGACACATGGAATGATCTTACACCTTGCATGCTGGTAAAGAGATCAATTATTATTAGTTAATATGACATTATTAATCTTTCTGGTCACTGGAAAAGTACCTATGAATCTAGGGCCCAGTTTGGGTGACAGTTGTTTCAGAGCCAAATGTCATGGAGGATACCTCATGTTTCAAACGATTAACCAATTGAACAGGATAGTTACGGACAATGAATTTTTCCGCCATAGATTGCAATCTACAATAACTAGTATTGGGGTTGCTAACAATTCTTTTAACTCTCATAAACTGAGATTTAGGAAGGGACTCTCTCAGTTGCTTGGGGTGGAAACTTCTGAAGTTCAATAAAGTATTGCGGTCTGTTGGTTTACTATATAGATCAAAACTCAAAAGCTGACCAACAATAGAAACATTAACATCCAAGAACGGGACCGAGACAGGACTAGTGTGTGCCGTAAATTTCAAAAATGGGGAGGCTTCCTGAATTTCAGAGACAAATACATTAAATGAATCAACCGAACCTGTCCAGATCATAAAAATGTCATCTATGTAACGGAGCCAACATAAAACGTGCTGGCTGAACATCGAATTTACATATACCCAAGATTTTTCAAATTGTTCTACAAAAACATTAGCATAAACAGGTGCTACATTGCTGCCCATAGCAAACCCTCTGAGTTGTAAATAAAAAGAATCCTGAAATAAAAAATAATTCCTTCTGATGACCATATCCAAAAAGGTTAGGACAAAATCAATCTGTACTGGATTAACTAATTCATCAGCAATCATGACTTCCTTAACCACTTAACATCTCAGTCGTTTTCAGCTTATGCATCCGAGCAATGTTCACCTCCCATTCATTAGCCTATAACTTTATCACTACTTATCACAATGAACTGATCTATATCTTGTTTTTTCCGCCACCAATTAGGCTTTCTTTGGGGGGTACATTTTGCTAAGAGCCACTTTACTGTAAATGCATTTTAACAGGAAGAATAAGAAAAATAATGAAAAAATTCATTATTTGTCAGTTTTCGGCCATTATAGTTTTAAAATAATACATGCCTCCATAATTAAAACCCACGTATTGTTATTGCCCATTTGTCACGGTTATTTCACCATTTAAATTATGTCCCTATCACAATGTATTGCGACAATATTTTATTTGGAAATAAAAGAGCATTTTTTCCGTTTTGCATACATCACTATTTACAAGCTTATAAAAAAAATAGAGAGAAATATTTCATCTTTACATATATATATTACAGATATTTAAAAAGTTTAGACCCTTAGGTAAATATTTATGTTTTTTTTTTTTATAGTAATGTTTTTTTTGTTTTTTTTTAATTAAACATTTTATGTGGGCATTTTTGGGAGGGTGGGGTATAAAAGTGTTTTATTTGGGGAAATATTGGTGTAGTGTAATGTTTTTGGGTATTTACTTGTAGTTTTACTTTTTGGCCACAAGATGGCAATCTCGATTTTTTTTACATGACGTCACTCTAAGCGTACAATGTACGCTTAGAGGGACACAGCTTCAGAAAGAGCGAAGCTTCCGAGAGAAGCTGTCGCTTTTTCAGCGGGGGAGAGGAATCAATGATCGGGCTCCCTAGCCCGATACATTGATTCCGTGGCTACCGACTCCACGGCCGGGAGTGCGCGTGCACGCGCGCGATCGGCCGCGGGAGCGCGCGGGAGCGCGCCTGTCCTCCTTGACGTTTTTATACGTCAAGGAGGACAAAGTGGTTAATGGCATCAAGACCCTCATGGTGTGGTATACATGTGTACAAAGATTCAATGTCCAGAGTAATTAATAGGCAGTTTTCATGCGGTAATATAATACCTTGAATAGAATTTATAAAATCAGAAGTATCCCTCAAATAAGAAAGTTGATTAATCATATATTTCCAAAGGACACGATTAAGAAAAATTGCCACTCTACTGAACACTGAATCAGTACCTGCCACGATAGGTCTCCCTGGAGGGCAAATTGAATTTTTGTGAATTTTAGGTAAACAATAAATCACTGGGGTAACAGGTTTTTCATTATACAAATAATCATATAGCTTTTGGTCTATAACCCGGGTGGACAGGGCCTCATCCAGAACTAACTTAAGGTCACTCAAATAAGATCATGTAGGATCAGCATGCAATTTACAATATACTTCTGAATCATCCAACTGTCGTACAATTTCAGCAATGTAATCAGTTTTGTTCATAACTACTATAGCTCCACCCTTATCCGCGCTTTTAACTACAATAGAGGAGTTTGATTTTAAAGAGGTCAAAGCCTGTTTTTCCTCCCTTGTAAGATTATTATAAACATAAGGACATAAGCCTCGTCTAAACTTGGACTCCAATGTGCTCAAATCATTCTTAACCAATTTAATAAATGATTCAATATGAATATCATCATGGGAAGGTTTATTTGTAGTATTGATCTTAAGATTCAAACTTTCACCAGTAAATAACGCCTTAGGTCTTAAATTTGTGACTGGCCTTTGTTTGGACCAAAAACCTTTCCACCATAATGAGTTAAAGAATTGAGCCATTTCAGAGTCCAATCGAAAAAAATCTGGGGTGGCTGTAGGTCTAAAGGAAAGACCTTTTGACAAAACTGACATTTAAAAATCCGACAATACATAATCAGAGATATTTATTATTGGAGAAAGCTGACTCTTCATAATGGGCGACTGCGCATGAAATAAGGGTTCTTGTAATTCTGGGGTAGTTTGACCTTGGACCTGGCTCCCATAGCTCTCAACTGACCCTCCGACACCCCTAAAAAAGAAGAGGAGGAGGCAGAAGAGCCAGAAGACAGAGTAGGAGAAACTGGGTGTTGTCTTTTGGACTTTGGGGTACGTCTGCGTGCTCTCTGTCTGGATTGGTTTTGGCCATCTATTGGAAACTTTCCCTTTTGCTGCCATTTATATACAAAGCCACTAATGTAATCTTTAGAATCACGAATAAACTTCTGTTTCTTAAGTAATTCACCTTCCTTGCGAT
This sequence comes from Hyperolius riggenbachi, assembly GCF_040937935.1. Classification (NCBI taxonomy): domain Eukaryota; kingdom Metazoa; phylum Chordata; class Amphibia; order Anura; family Hyperoliidae; genus Hyperolius; species Hyperolius riggenbachi. The sequence goes on along the minus strand of NC_090646.1, from coordinate 8,016,035 downwards.
GTTTAGCTAGACGATCATTAAGTTCAGTTATATTTTTGGAATATTCCTCTTTGGACAACGAAGAAGCCAATTTACCACGAATATCTAGGGCCTCAGCCTCATAAACTGGCAACTTCTTATAAATCCATTCAATGTACAAGAGGATAATATCCAAAGATGCTTTATTCAGAATTCCCTCGAATCTCGTGAGGAACTCTGAATCATCAGTAAATAGGAAAGGACGAATTTGTGACCGACCTCCTCGTGGAATACGATAGGCTTTGTAATATTCAGCTAAAGTCTCACCATGTAATTCTAAATCAATAACATAACTCTCAATTTTTTCAAGTTCCTGGAAATCACATTCATTAGGGTTAACATCTACAAGAAATTGACAATGGCCTCAATTCACTAAACTTATCTCCTGTCTTTAATAACTCTTCTAGAGTTGTTACCATGGTGATAAGGCATGTAGTATTCAGGAAACATTTTACCTCAGGCAAGCCTAAAGTTAACTCTTCTGTCTTTAAATTAACTCTTCAATCCTTAAAATAACTCCAGAGTTGAAGACAGGCTGTTCATTAACTGTGTGTGAAAATAACTACAGAGGAGGTAAATTAACTACAGAGGAGGTAAATTAACTACAGTGGAGGTAACTTAAGGAATGAAGAGTTAAGATAAGTTTTCTCTTGCCTTATTATCTCCAGCATGATCTTAGTGAATTGAGGCCAATGTCCTTTAACTTTACTTAAAATGCGTTGTACATCATCCGGAAGATACGAAAAAGTAGGAGTATTGGTATTGGTTTCTTCTGTAAGAGTATTCAATTCCACAGTAGACATCTGTAATGGAAGGCTGAGGACTCAACCTCAATAAGTCCTGTAACAATAACAGTCAATACAAAAAAATTGCAAAAAATTCTCAATTGGCTGATAACCATATTCCGTATACAGGGAAACAAAAGAAGTGATGATAATATCCTCTCAGGTGTGCCACAACACCTACATAGACTTTATACTAATAAAAAGGATATATGTAGCAAAAACTGAAGAAACTTGAAGAGTTTATATGCAAAAATACAAAAGATTTTTATTGAAGACAACACTTGTGCAAAAATATTTATAAAAAGTATCTGTCAGGGAACATTTTCCATAGCAGAGAATGGCAAAAATGCATCAGTTGTTAACATCAAGATTAGAGCAGTTGTGCAAATTGAGGCGACAACGTCGACTTGTTTCAGGATAAACCCTTCATCAGGCCTCCACAAATAGAGACAAATCTAAAAACAATAAATATAAAGACATTAAAACCATATGGTAATGAAATACAACTGAAAAGTGAAACATACTGGTTGGTGAACAGAATTAGAAAGTGAATATGAGTGAAAACAGTAATAAAGAACACCGACATAGTGAAAGATCAGTGGAGCCATACTGTTATAGTGATAGGACCCAAAGAGAAAAATACCAGGAACCCTGAAAAGTGATAGCAAAAGCCACCAATTAAATAATAAACTCCAAAGAAATCAAACAGGTACCTGTATAGTTAACACATGTTCTTAATAAACATCTGGACAACATCAAGTCAGGTATAACCACCTATAGAATTATAAATATACTCTATCACTAAACTGATACAGGATATATTCCTGAATATTATAAAAAGTTCAATCAATTACTGTCTCCATGATTAAGGCATTCAACGCTGTCATGGACCTACTTCAGGATGGGGGCTACTTCTCTCCCCAGATGCTTGAATCCCACATATCAGTGTTGCTCAAGAAGGGGAAGGATCCTTTGCAGTGTAAAAGCTTCAGGCCCATATCTTTGCTCAATGTCGACCTTAAATTTTACTCCAAAGTGCTTGCCAATAAAATGGTCTCCTTGCTCTCTAAACTGGTTCACTAGGTCCAGGTGTGGTTTATTCCTGGTCTTGAGGCCAGGGATAACATTAAAGCGGACCCAAACCAAACTTTTTTTTTTAATTCAAAATATCTAGTTGCACCACTCTGACATATACAAGGATAAATAAACACTCCTTCAAGTCTATGAGCATTTCACTGCATGCTTTTCACCCTTCTCTTTTCATAACTAGGGTTATACAGGTGGCAGCCATTGCTTCTGAGCTTAGTAGGAGGTTTTAGATCATGGGTGTGTTTGTCATCAGCTACCCTCCCTCACAGGGGCATCATCTATGTGAAATCTCACACAAGCTGAGGTCACCTCCCTTGTGACATCATCAGTAGCAGCCTGTGTTTTGTTTTTGTTTTTTATCTCCCCCACCAGTCTGCCGGATTCTGTCCCGCCAATATGAAAGGAAGGGAGGGGTTCCTCCAATAAATGCAAAATATGTTATATTTGTCATCATGCAGCTAAAAAAAAGGCTGCTATTTATTATTATAAGTTAGAAAATATATTTTATTTCTAATTTCTTGTATTTTTAATTTGGGTCTGTTTAACCACTTAAGGACCGCAGTCTTTTCACCCCTTAAGGACCAGAGCCTTTTTTCCATTCAGACCACTGCAGCTTTATTGGTTTATTGCTCAGTCATACAAGCTACCATCTAAATGAATTTTACCTCCTTTTCTTGTCACTAATACAGCTTTCTTTTGGTGCTATTTGATTGCTGCTGCGATTTTTACTTTTTATTATATTCATCAAAAAAGACATGAATTTTGGCAAAAAAATTATTTTTTTAACTTTCTGTGCTGACATTTTTCAAATAAAGTAAAATTTCTGTATACATGCAGCGCGAAAAATGTGGACAAACATGTTTTTGATAAAAAAAAAAACATTCAGTGTATATCTATTGGTTTGGGTAAAAGTTATAGCGTTTACAAACTATGGTGCAAAAATTGAATTTTCCCATTTTGAAGCATCTCTCTCATTTCTGAGCACCTGTCAGGTTTCATGAGGTGCTAGAATTCCAGGATAGTATAAATACCCCCCAAATGACCCCATTTTGGAAAGAAGACACCCCAAAGTATTCACTAAGAGGCATGGTGAGTTCATAGAAGATTTTATCTTTTGTCACAAGTTAGCGGAAAATGACACTTTGTGACAAAAAAAATAAATAAAAAAAAGTTTCCATTTTTGCTAACTGGTGACAAAAAAAATGAAATCTGCCATGGACTCACCATGCCCCTCTCTGAATACCTTGAAGTGTCTAGTTTCCAAAATGGGGTCATTTGTGGGGTGTGTTTACTGTCCTGGCATTTTGGGGGGTGCTAAATTGTAAGCACCCCTGTAAAGCCTAAAGGTGCTCATAGGACTTTGGGCCCCTTAGCGCACCTAGGCTGCAAAAGAAATGTCACACATGTGGTATCGCCTTACTCAGGAGAAATAGTATAATGTGTTTTGGGGTGTATTTTTACACATACCCATGATGGGTGGGAGAAATATCTCTGTAAATGAGATTTCTTTTGATTTTTTTACACACAATTTTCCATTTACAGAGATATTTCTCCCACCCAGCATGGGTATGTGTAAAAATACACCCCAAAACACATTATACTACTTCTCCTGAGTACGGCGATACCACATGTGTGACACTTTTTTGCACCCTAACTGCGCTAAGGGGCCCAAAGTCCTATGAGTACCTTTAGGATTTCACAGGTCATTTTGAAGCATTTATTTTCTAGACTACTCCTCACGGTTTAGGGCCCCTAAAATGCCAGGACAGTATAGGAACCCTACAAGTGACCACATTTTAGAAAGAAGACACCCCAAGGTATTCCGTTAGTAGTATGGGGAGTTCATAGAAGATTTCTTTTTTTTTTCACAAGTTAGCGGAAATTGATTTTTATTGTTTTTTTCACAAAGTGTCATTTTCCACTAATTTGTGACAAAAAATAAAATCTTCTATGAATTCCCCATACACCTAATTGAATACCTTGGGGTGTCTTCTTTCTAAAATGGGGTCACTTGTGGGGTTCCTATAATGCCCTGGCATTTTAGGGGCCCTAAACCGTGAGGAGTAGTCTAGAAACCAAATGCCTCAAAATGACCTGTGAAATTCTAAAGATACTCATAGGACGTTGGGCCTCTTAGCGCACCTAGGTTGCAAAAAAGTGTCACACATGTGGTATCGCCGTACTCAGGAGAAGTAGTATAATGTGTTTTGGGGTGTATTTTTACACATACCCATGCTGGGTGGGAGAAATATTTCTGTAAATTAAAATGTTTTGATTTTTTTACACACAGTTGTCCCTTTACAGAGATATTTCTCCCACCCAGCATGGGTATGTGTAAAAATACACCCCAAAACACATTATACTACTTCTCCTGAGTATGGCGATATCACATGTGTGACACTTTTTTGCAGCCTAGGTGCGCTAAGGGGCCCAACGTCCTATTCACAGGTCATTTTGAGGCATTTGGTTTCTAGACTACTCCTCACGGTTTAGGGCCCCTAAAATGCCAGGGCAGTATAGAAACCCCACAAGTGACCCCATTTTAGAAAGAAGACACCCCAAGGTATTCCGTTAGGTGTATGGTGAGTTCATAGAAGATTTTATTTTTTGTCACAAGTTAGTGGAAAATGACACTTTGTGAAAAAAAACAATACAAATCAATTTCCGCTAACTTTTGACAAAAAATAAAATCTTCTATGAACTCGTCATACATCTAACGGAATACCTTGGGGTGTCTTCTTTCTAAAATGGGTTCACTTGTGGGTTTCCTATACTGCCCTGGCATTTTAGGGGCCCAAAACCACGAGGAGTAGTCTGGAAACCTAATGCCTCAAAATGACTGTTCAGGGGTATAAGCATCTGCAAATTTTGATGACAGGTGGTCTATGAGGGGCCGAATTTTGTGGAACCGGTCATAAGCAGGGTGGCTTCTTAGATGACAGGTTGTATTGGCACTGAAGTGCAGGAATGTTCTCAAATTGTGACCTGGACATGGCAATTAAGTCGTACCAGCAGTAATCAGAAAAAAAAATTCTGTCACTGTGGTGGGGCGGGTGAGGGTTTGGCCGGGTAATCAGAAGCCCGCAGGGGGCATATTAGGGCCTGATCTGATGGGTAGCAGTGACAGGGGATGACGGGGTGGTTGATAGGTGATCAGTAGGTGATTACAGAGGAGAATATATGCAAGCAATGCACTGGCGAGTTGATCAGAGGAGGTCTGGGGGGCTAATTGAGGGTGTGGGCGGGTGATTGGGTGCCCGCAAGGGGCAGATTAGTGTCTGATCTGATGGGTAGCAGTGACAGTTGGTGACGGGGTGATTGATGGGTGATCAGTGGATGATTAGAGGGGAGAACAGATGTAAACAATGCACTTTCGGAGGTGATCTGAGGGTGGGTCTGCACGCAATCTGAGGGTGTGGGTGGGTGATCAGGTGCCCACAAAAGGCAGGTTAGGGTCTGATCTGATGGGTGGCAGTGACAGGTGGTGACAGGGGGTGATTGATGGGTGATTGACAGGTGATCAGTGGGTGATTATAGGGAAGAATAGATGTATACAGTACACAGGGGGAGGGTCTAGGGAGGATCTGAGGGTGTGGGGGGACAGTGTTCAGGAGCCCCCAGGGGGCAGTTTAGGACCTAATCTAAAAAATAGCGTTGAGATAGTGACAGGGAGTGATTAATGGGTGATTAGGGGGGTGATTGGGTGCAAACAGGTGTCTGAGGGGTGGGCAGGGGGGGTCTGATGGGTGCAGTGGGCGATCAGGGGGCAGGATCAGTGTGCTTGGGTACTTAATAGGAGGGCTGCAACCTGCCCTGGTGGTCCCTCAATCACTGGGACCACCAGGGCAGGAGGCAGCCTGTATAATACGCTTTGTATACATTACAAAGCGTATTATCCGCTTTACATGCGGCAGATCGGGGGTTAACAGCCCGCCGCCGCTGCTAATTGGCTGGAGGGTTGACGTCGCGGGCGGGCACATCCAGCGTGCGATCCCCGGCCAGCTAGCCCGCAACGAGCCGCCGCCGATCGGCGTATTGCGGTCGTTGCGGGCTCCACTTTGCCGCCGCGTAGGGGCGGTCAGCAAGTGGTTAAAATCACAATCCAGTAAAATATATATAGATCTATATATATATATAGATCTATCTATATATATAGATCTATCTATATGTATAGATCTATATATATATATAGATCTATATATATATATAGATCTATATATATATATAGATCTATATATATATAGATCTATATATATATATATATATATCTATATATAGGTGGTTGGGGGAGATCTGGATATAAAAAAGATTTTTTTTACACTAAAATCGCACAGCCTGTCACGGCTGCAGGCTGTGCGTCTCTCCCTGTCACACAAGATCCACAGTGACAGGGAGAGGGAGGCGGAGAGGGAGGCGGAACGGCAACTATGTTGCCTTTCGGAGGGTGATCGCTGTGATTGGCTCACAGCGATCACACGGCAGGGAGCCAATCAGTGACGGCTCCTGCCGATACCCGGAAGCCTTAGCTGTCATAAGACAGCTAAGTGCAGCCGGTTCGGTGCGCACGATCGCGGCGGGGAGCGGCGGCGCCGGTGATAGAGATCTACGCCCTGCCAGCCAGGAGCCCATCAAAACAGGGCGTAGATCTCTATCACCTCGGTCCTTAAGTGGTTAAGACAGGATTGAGTGTTTTAAGGTGCACTATCCTTATAAGCCTCCATTCAGTGCCAGTTCAGATTGATTCAGTATACAATATCCAATGGGTGAGTAACTAATGTATTGGGAATATTGTATTGTTTTTCTATTAGCTCTTTAACAACATGAATATGTATATATGTAAAAGAGCAGTGCATACTGCAGTCTTCCAGTAGACCCTGAATGCTCATGGATGAGAGGATTTGGAGAAGTAGGGGGTAGTCCACTGTGTCAAAAGCAGAAGAGAGGCCTAGGAGGATAAGAATAGAGTAGAGGCCTTTAGATTTAGCAGTCGCCAGGTCGTTGGTTAATTTAAGTAGGGCAGTTTTGGTTAAGTGGCTGGGGTGGAAACCAGATTGAAGGTGATCAAACAGATAGTTGGCAGTGAGGTGACGGACTAAGTCAGTATAGACATGGCGCTCAAGTAGTTTTGAAGAGAAAGGGAGGAGAGAAATAGGTCGGTAGTTGGGCAGGGAAGAGGGGTCAAGAGAAGTTTTTTTTCAGTACATGTACTATACAATAATTGCAATGTATCTTCGATAATCTTTATTATAGCATCAAAGCAATAACAGGCAACGACAGCCCGCTGTTTCGGCCTCACGGCCTTTGTCAAGTTGCTCAATTTTCATCACACCACACCAAGTGCACATCACAACATATATATGTAATTACATATATATTTACATATATATGTAAAACCACGCCCAATGGGTGACCATTCCACCAATCCTGGCAAATGAGCAAAGCGGACCTGATGGGGAACAAAATAGACATAGTGCCAACCAATGGGCACATAGATTTTTGAAAAAGCAATCAGGAGACAGCAGTAACCGCCGATCCATCATCATTATAAGCGGCACCAGCTGGTGCACCTTACCCCACACTGTCGCCGACACTTTCGCAATGCAGAAGCACTCGGCAAATTGTCCAGGTCATGTGCACAAAAGCACATGACCAGTAGGGACCAATCACACGCTCTGCTCAGCCAGCCAATGATGACAAGGATTGTCTCTGGCCTAAAAGCAGTGGGTGGTGTGGCAATGTGTCCGCTTGACAAAGTATACATAAACAAGTAAAGCCGAATACATACTCACACACCCGCCGCACGCCAGATTAAAGGAAAACTGCTGCACATAATTCATCACCTTGCCAGGGACATCTGTATATTTACTCAAATGTCCCCTGATGGGGAACAAAGTCCACAAGGTCCGCTTTGTTCCCCATCAGGTCTGTTTTGCTCCCTAGCCAGGATTGGTGGAATGGTCACCCAGTGGGTGTGGTATTACATATATATGTTGTGGTGTGCACTTGGAATGGTGGAATGACACTTGAGAAACTTGACAAAGGCTGTGAGGCCGAAAAAGCGGGCTGTCATTGCCTGTTATTGCTTTGATGCTACAATAAAGACCATAGAGCTATAAATACATGGTGTGGTGCCGGTCATTTGAAGAGGGTACATTGCTGTGATGCCTTGGTACCGTGGTGAGGACCTTGGCACATCTATGAGATTACGCCTTGGTTGGTGCTCCTGGATCCATGTTTCTACAATAATTGCAATGCTTTAGAGGCTGTATCTTTTACTGAGTTAGTGATCATATAAAGGTAGATACTGCCTAGGTTTGTAACGGTTGCCACATTACTTTAATGGTTATCTTGATGATTATCTTTGATTTACAAATATCCTACTAATCCTACTAATATAATAAATGGGAAAGTTCGGATGTTTGGATGTTTGGATGTTTGTTACTCGATCACGTAAAAATGGCTGAACGGATTTGAATGAAATTTGGCACACACATAGTACATTACCTGGAATAAAGTATAGGATACTTTTTATTCCCATAACCAAAAAGGGGGCGAAGAAAAATACAAATTTCACTAGAAAATGTAAACTGCAGCCATTCCTACACTGTTAATGGTAGGGTTCTCAAACTTTGCACAGTTGGTCACTGGGTGACTGGGATTAATATTCAGAAAGGCGGGAGGAGCCTACAAAAGCCAATCATAATTCACATATTGATTTTCAAGGGGAATATTTACATTGCTGCCATTCTTGCACTGTTAATGGCACGAGCCTCAAACCTGGTACAGTTGCTCATTGGGTGACTGGAGCCACAAACAGCCAATTAGATTTGTTTCATTCCAATGCTAATTATTAATGCCAAACACTGCAAAGCTCACAAACTTGGCAATTGAGTAATTGATTAATTGTGTGTGAGGGTTAGAAAAGTGGGCACAGCCAACACCAGCCAAATACATAAGCGGGCAACGCCGGGTCATAAGTGGGCGGAGACAAATACAAATTTTACTGGGAAAATGTAAACTGCAGCCATTCTTACACTATTAATTGTAGGGTTCTCAAACCTTGCATAGTTAATTACTGGGTGACTGGGATTAATATTCAGAAAAGTGGGTGGAGCCTACAAAAGCCAATCAAAAATTACCTATTGATTTTTCAGGGGAATATTTCATTGCTGCCATTCTTGCACTGTTAATGGCACAAGCCTCAAACCTGGTACAGTTGATCATTGGAAGACTGGGGTTTAAATTGATAAAAGTGGAGCCACACACAGACAATCTTATTTGTTTCATTTTAAAGCAGGTTATGGCTGCCAAAAGTCGCAAAGCTCACAAACTTGGTCATTGAGTAATTGAGTAATTGTGTGTTAGGGTTAGGAAAAGTGGGCGCAGCCAACACCAGTCAAATACATAATCGGGCAATACCGGGTCATAAGTGGGCGGAGACAAATACACATTTCACTGAGAAAATGTAAACTGCAGCCATTCTTACACTGTTAATGGTAGGGTTCACAAACTTTGCACAATTGGTCACTGGGTGACTGGGATTAATATTCAGAAAGGTGGGTGGAGCCTACAAAAGAAAATCAAAATTCACCTATTAATTTTCAAGGGGAATATGTAATTGCTGCCATTCTTGCACTGTTATTGGCACAAGCCTTACACCTGGTACAGTTGGTCATTGGGTGACTGGGGTTCAAATTTAGACAAAGGGGTGGAGCCACAAACAGCCAATAAGATTTGTTTAATCTCAATGCAAATTATTGATGCCAAAGACCGCAAAGCGCACAAACTTGGTCATTGAGTAATTGTGTGTTAGGGTTAGAAAAAGTAGGCGGAGCCAACACCAGCCTAATACATACCCGAGCAATGCCAGGAAATCAGTGGGTGGAGAAAAATACAAATTTTATTGGGAAAATGTAAACTGCAGCCATTCTTACACTGGTAATGGTAGGGTTCTCAAACTTTGCACAGTTGATCACTGGGTGACTGGAATTAATATTCAGAAAGGTGGGTGGAGCGTAAAAAAAGCCAATCAAAATCCACCTATTGATTTTTAAGAGGAATATTTAACTGCTCCTATTCTTGCACTGTTAATGGCACAAGCCTCTTGCACTGCTAATCACCTGTACCTGGTACAGTTGGCCATTGGGTGATTGGGGTTCAAATTCAGAAAAAGGGGTGGAGCCACAGCCAATCAGATTTATTTTATTTCAATGCAAATTATTAATGCTAAAGACCGCAAAGCTCACAAACTTGGTCATTAAGTAATTAAGTAATTGTGTGTTAGGGTTAGGAAAAGGGGGTGGGGCCAACACGAGCCAAATACATACCCGAGCAACACCGGGTGTCCAGCTAGTATTATAAATAGGAAAGTTCGGATGTTTGGATGTTTGTTACTCGATCACGCAAAAACGGCTGACCAGATTTGAATGAAATTTGACACACACACATAGTACATTACCTGGAATAAAGTATAGGGTATTTTTTATTCCCATAACCAAAAAGGGGGTGTAGACAAATACAAATTTTACTGGGAAAATGTAAACTGCAGCCATTCTTACACTGTTAATGGTAGGGTTCTCAAACTTTGCACAGTTGGTCACTGGGATTAATATTCAGAAAGGTGGGAGGAGCCTACAAAAGCCAATCATAATTCACCTATTGATTTGCAAGAATATTTACATTGCTGCCTGTGAGGAAACGCGGAAAAGTCGGCGTTTCTCAGCGTGAGGCGGCTGTTTCCGCGTCCAGCATGGCATCACAACGCGGAAAAACCGCCGCATGCCGCATAGGCAGAGCAGCGGAATCCGCATTGGGAACGGCGGAATCCGCATTGGAAGCGGCGGAATCTGCATTAGAGTATCCCTGACAAGGGGGCTGAGCGTGGGGAAGCCGCCGCTGGTGTAGTGAGCGGTGCGGCGGCTCCCACGCTCGGTTCACTGGATACATTACAAGACAGTACTGGTGTGGCTGGGACTGATAGTCCACCAAGATTCAGAGTGACACGCGCGCGCGCACAGAGGCAAAGCTTATATAACAGCCAGAAGTAGGTCAGCTGACCAAGCTGGTCAGCTGACAATTCTGAGTCCTCTCATTGGTCCAGCACTTAGGCAGGTGCTGGAGAGTGGCTGTGTATATATACTGCTGGCTTTTCAGTTGCTGGCTGTCTGGCGTTGCGATCATTACGTGGTAGCACGCAGACCTGAGTCAGATCCGAAAGTGTGCCGGGACCAGCTGGAGCTGTAATCCTACCCTTAGCTAGATTGTTGATAGTTTAAAGTACTAGTTTGATTGTAATTATCTGTTATGACCTTCTGCCTGCCTGACTATTCTCCTGAACTCTGATCCTGTACTTTGCCATTCTGATACTCTGTTGCCGAATCCCGGCTCGTCCTTAGACTCTGCATCTACCTTCTGATTTTGTACCTCGATATTTCTGATTCCCTGTTGCCGAACCCTGCCTGTACTTTAGACTTCGCCTCTGCCTTCTGAATCTGTACTTTGTCTGTCCGTGTGTTTGCGACCTGGCTTGTCCGACCTCGAGAACCGACCTTACTGTTAGAGGCGGTTCCCAGTCCTGATAGTGACACTCCCTCTTGAGTGTCACTCTCGTTCTGTCGTTCCTTCTCTCAGCCTGTCTCCTCCCTCTGGGAGAGTCCAGAAGGAATTAGAGCAGTACTCCTTACTGCTCTGAGGCTCAGTCCTCGTTATATTACTGTTTGCACCAAACACTCTCATTCGACTCAGGAGTCCAGAGATTAGCTGGTATATCGGATTATCGGTGATACTGCAGATCATCTATAATCTGGTATATATCTGTATTCCCAGTGATTCTGCAGATCACCGGTAATCAGATCCTCTCTGTGTTACACCGATCGTTACAGAACGCCAGACCAAAAAACAGATGGACGCACGCGCTGACCCTCTGGGTGTGCTTGCCACTTCGGTGGATAACATCCATCAAGCACTGGGCCAGCACAAAGCATTAATTGATGCCCTATCAGGCTCTGTGCGAACCCTCCAGACATCAGTTGATTCGGTGCGATCCCCTTTTAGTGAAGACATACGTATGCCCGTACCTGATAAATTTTCCGGCCATAAGTCTGACTTTTGGAATTTTAAGAGTAGAGTGTTATCGTATTTTGAGTTGAGACCCCGATTCTCGGGGACTGAGACCCAACGGGTCATATTTATTAAAACCTTGTTATCTGGTGACTCCCAGACCTGGGCGTACAATTTGCCTGCCGGTGACTTAGCCCTTACCTCTGTGGAGGAATTCTTTAAAGCCATGTCGGTAATTTACGACGACCCAGACCTTGCCTCGACTTCTGAGCGGAAGCTCAAGCTTTTACGTCAAGGCAAGGGTCCGGTCGAAGATTACGCGGCCGAATTTAGGAGGTGGTCAGTTACGGCCAGGTGGGACACTTACGCCCTGCTAGATTGTTTTTTGTCAGGGCTGTCCGATGAGGTCTCTGATCTGATGCTAAGTCAGCCCGAGCCCAAAACAGTCGATGAGGCCATCTCAGCGGCCATCCGAATTGACCGTAGGCTGCGCTACCAAAAACAGACCAGGGGTAGTCATCGCGTCAGAGTAGTATCTTACGCTACACCTCAGGTAGCATCACCTTCTTCAGTCTCATCTGCTCCTGTCTTACCTCCACCCGAGCCTATGCAGATAGGTCGATCAAAATTGTCCCAGGTGGAGCGAAGACGGAGGATGACGGAACAGTTGTGCCTGTATTGCGTTGAGGGGGGGCATAGGGTACGAAACTGTCTTAATAAGCCGGGAAACACTACCGCCTAGGGGTTGTAGGGGGTAACACCCTAGGCGCCCGTCTCATACCCCTAAAAGAAAAACGTTTGCTCTTTCCATGTACGATTACATGGGGGGACAAATCTGAAGCCACAGAGGCTTTTGTTGATTCAGACTCAGCGGCTAATTTTATGAGTTCCGAGTTTGCACTACAGTTGGGCATTCCGCTCACCCCAGTAGAACCACCTATCCAGGTTACTGCCGTGGACGACTCCCCGCTACAAAGGGACCGTCCGCTGTCTCAGACACCAGAGGTGGAAGTCACTATTGGGGTACTGCATGGGGAGAGATTGAGTTTTTTTGTTTTACACATGACAACCTCCACAATTGTCTTAGGAATGCACTGGCTGCTGCTTCACTCGCCACAGATTAGTTGGGCTGCAGGACAATTAACCAGTTGGTCAGACTTCTGTTCCCAGCAGTGTCTAGGGAAAGTGACATTAGGTCAGACCAAGATTCAAGTGGAGGGGGTTACCGAGCAATACTCTGAATTCTCGGATGTATTCTGTCCCAAGGCTGCTGATAAGTTACCTCCTCATCGCCCTTTCGATTGCCCCATCGATCTCCGTGCCGGTTGTATGCCCCCCCGAGGTCACCTGTATAATTTGTCTGGACCGGAAAAAGTGGCCATGCAGGAGTACATCCGTGACAATCTAGCCAAAGGGTTCATTCGCCCCTCCCAGTCGCCTGCGGGGGCCGGTTTCTTTTTTGTTAAGAAAAAAGACGGAGGTCTTCGACCTTGCATCGATTACCGAGGCCTGAATAAAATCACGGTGAAGAATCGTTATCCGCTACCATTGATAGACGATTTGTTCACACAGGTCACTAACGCTAAGATCTTCTCAAAGTTAGATCTGAGGAGTGCATACAACCTAATCCGCATTAGAAAGGGCGATGAATGGAAGACTGCCTTCAACACACTCGACGGGCATTACGAATACTTGGTGATGCCCTTCGGGTTGTGTAATGCGCCAGCCGTCTTCCAAGAATTAATTAATGAGGTATTCAAAGAGGTGTTGGGCAGATTTGTTCTGGTATACCTCGATGATATACTGATCTACTCTGACAATCTCTCTGAACACAGGATCCATGTCAAAATGGTGCTGAACAAGCTAAGACAAAATATGCTGTTCGCCAAGTTGGAAAAATGTATTTTTGAGGTGACATCCGTCACGTTTCTGGGGTATGTGATTTCTACCTCAGGTCTGTCAATGGACCCTGCTAAAGTCACAGCTGTCCTGGAATGGCCGCAACCTGTGGGGCTGAAAGCCCTCCAGAGATTCCTGAGTTTTGCGAATTACTATAGGAGGTTTATAAAAGGGTACTCCACGATCATTGCACCCCTTACCAGTCTCACAAGAAAGGGGGCAGATACTACCCACTGGTCTCCTGAAGCTCAAAATGCATTCGCTACTTTGAAGGAATTGTTTTGTTCCGCACCGATCCTAAGACATGTTGACACCTCTTATCCTTTCATTGTTGAGGTTGACGCCTCGGAGGTCGGGGTGGGGGCTGTGCTGTCTCAGCGGTCAGGGTTACAGGGAAGACTACATCCCTGTGCTTACTTTTCTCGTAGGTTCTCTCCGACAGAGAGGAACTACGACATAGGCAACAGTGAGCTCCTGGCCATTAAACTGGCCTTTGAAGAGTGGTGTCACTGGCTAGAAGGAGCAGAGCACACTGTCACGGTTTTCACGGATCACAATAATTTAGAATACATCGAGGGAGCTAAGAGATTAAGTCCCCGTCAGGCCCGATGGTCTTTATTCTTTACAAGGTTCAGATTCATAATTACTTACACTCCAGACAGCAAAAACGTTAAGGCAGATGCTTTGTCCAGGTGTTTTGAGCCAGAGACAGCACAGCCCTCCATCCCTGAGACTATCGTTCCGCAGAAATTGGTTCTGGCTGCAACCGATACTTGGAAAGACTGGAAGGAGACATTAAGCCCCTTCCAGCAGGACATCCCGGAAGGGAAGCCTGAAGGGGTTATGTTCATTCCCCTTCCCTTCCGTCTCCAGATCCTAGAAATGTTCCATGCACATAAAAATGCTGGACATCCCAGAGCAGCCAGAACACAGGATCTTGTAGCCAGGTGTGCCTGGTGGCCCTCCCTGTCAGCTGATTGCAGGGAATTTGTTAGGGAATGTGCAATATGTGCAAAAAGTAAGCCCTCCCGGCTGGCACCTGTCGGTACCTTACAGCCTTTGCCCGCCCCGAGTAAGCCATTGACTCACTTGTCCATGGATTTTGTGGGTGAGCTCCCCAGGTCTGAAGGCATGTCGGTCATTTGGGTGGTAGTCGACCGCTTCAGCAAGATGGCCCATTTCGTGCCCTTGAAAGGACTCCTCTCGGCCCAGGAATTGGCCGACCTATTCATCATCCACATTTTCTGGCTGCATGGCATTCCGGAAAACATAGTGTCGGATCGGGGAGTCCAATTCATCTCTAGATTCTGGAGGGCATTTTGCCACCAAATGGGCATGAAGTTGTCTTTCTCGTCAGGCTACCACCCACAGACTAATGGGCAGACTGAACGGATTAATCAGTCTTTGGAGCAGTTCTTAAGATGTTACGTTGCGGAGGCACAAAATGACTGGGTAACATTTCTGGCCTTCGCAGAATTCGCACAGAATAATTTAAAGAGTTCTTCTTCTGTTTTTTCTCCGTTCCAGATTGTGACAGGGAGGTCGCCCAAATTCTCCCCTTTGCCAGTTGCCTCTTCTCCGTTTCCAACCCTAGAAGCTTGGCAGAGGGCATTTAAAGACATCTGGTGGACGGTGAAGAGTAATTTGGAAAGGGCATTCCAGAGTCAAAAGGGTCAGGCTGACAAGAGACGCTCGTTAGAGTGGAGGTTCCAGCCAGGAGACTTGGTCTGGGTGTCCACACGTCACTTGACCCTGAGACAGCCCTCAGATAAACTAGGTCCCAGGTGTGTGGGTCCGTTCCCGGTAGCTAAGAAGATCAACAATGTTACGTATTCCGTTGATCTTCCCGCCAGCATGCATGGGGTAAGGTCCTTTCACGTATCCCTGCTCAAACCAGCAGTCCATGTGGGCTCCACTCCTCCTCCTCCTATGATGGTAGATGAATGACCTGAATAGGAGGTATAGAAAATTTTAGATTCACGCATTGTACAGAACTCAGTACAATATCTGGTGCATTGGAAAGGGTATGGCATTGAGGAGAGACAATGGGTACCTGGGAGTCGCATGCATGCGGATGAATTAAGGAAGGAGTTTCACGCCTTACATCCCGAGAAACCTGGTAGGAGTTGTCCGGAGTCCACTCTTCGGGGGGGGGGGGGTACCGTGAGGAAACACGGAAAAGCCGCCATTTCTCAGGGTGAGGCGGCTGTTTCTGCGTCCAGCATGGCGTCACAACGCGGAAAAACTGCCGCATGCGGCATAGGCAGAGCGGCGGAATCCGCATTGGGAACGGCGGAATCCGCATTAGAGACAGCGAACTTGCCGCATAGCAGTATCCCTGACAAGGGGGCTGAGCGTGGGGAAGCCGCTGCTGGTGTAGTGAGCGGTGCGGCGGCTCCCACGCTCGGTTCACTGGATACATTACAAGACAGTGCTGGTGTGACTGGGACTGATAGTCCACCAAGATTCAGAGTGACACGCGCGCGCACAGAGGCAAAGCTTATATAACAGCCAGAAGTAGGTCAGCTGACCAAGCTGGTCAGCTGACAATTCTGAGTCCTCTCATTGGTCCAGCACTTAGGCAGGTGCTGGAGAGTGGCTGTGTATATATACTGCTGGCTGTTCAGTTGCTGGTTGTCTGGCATTGCGATCATTACGTGGTAGCACGCAGACCTGAGTCAGATCCGAAAGTGTGCCGGGACCAGCTGGAGCTGTAATAATACACTTAGCTAGATTGTTGATAGTTTAAAGTACTAGTTTGATTGTGATTATCTGTTATGACCTTCTGCCTGCCTGACTATTCTCCTGAACTCTGATCCTGTACTTTGCCATTCTGATACTCTGTTGCCGAATCCCGGCTCATCCTTAGATTCTGCATCTACATTCTGATTTTGTACCTCGATATTTCTGATACCCTGTTGCCGAACCCTGCCTGTACTTTAGACTTCGCCTCTGCCTTCTGAATCTGTACTTTGTCTGTCCATGTGATTGCGACCTGGCTTGTCCGACCTCGAGAACCGACCTTACTGTTAGAGGCGGTTCCCAGTCCTGATAGTGACACTCCCTCTTGAGTGTCACTCTCGTTCTGTCGTTCCTTCTCTCAGCCTGTCTCCTCCCTCCGGGAGAGTCCAGAAGGAATTAGAGCAGTACTCCTTACTGCTCTGAGGCTCAGTCCTCGTTATATTACTGTTTGCACCAAACACTCTCATTCGACTCAGGTGTCCAGAGGTTAGCTGGTATATCGGATTATCGGTGATACTGCAGATCATCTATAATCTGGTATATATCTGTATTCCCAGTGATTCTGCAGATCACCGGTAATCAGATCCTCTCTGTGTTACACTGATCGTTACACTGCCATTCTTGCACTGTTAATGGCACAAGCCTCAAACCTGGTACAGTTGATCATTGGGTGACTGGGGTTCAATTACAGAAAAGGGGTGGAGCCACAAACAGCCAATTAGATTTGTTTCATTCCAATGCAAATTATTGATGCTAAACACCGCAAAGCTCACAAACTTGGTAATTGAGTAATTGATTAATTGTGTGCGAGGGTTAAAAAAGTGGGCACAGCCAACATCAGCCAAATACATAAGCGGGCAATGCAGGGTCATAAGTGGGCGGAGACAAATACACATTTCACTGAGAAAATGTAAACTGCAGCCATTCTTACACTGTTAGTGGTAGGGTTCTCAAACTTTGCACATTTGGTCACTGGGTGACTGGGATTAATATTCAGAAAAGTGGGTGGAGACTATAAAAGCTAATCAAAATTCACCTATTGATTTATTCAAGCGGAATATGTAATTGCTGCCATTCTTGCACTGTTAATGGCACAAGCCTTAAACCTGGTACAGTTGGTCATTGGGTGACTGGGGTTCAAATTTAGACAAAGGGGTGGAGCCACAAACAGCCAATAAAATTTGTTTAATCTCAATGCAAATTATTGATGCCAAAGACCGCAAAGCGCACAAACTTGGTCATTGAGTAATTGTGTGTTAGGGTTCGAAAAAGTAGGCGGAGCCAACACCAGCCAAATACATACTCGAACAATGTCAGGAAATCAGTGGGTGGAGAAAAATACAAATTTCATTAGGAAAATGTAAACTGCAGCAATTCTTACACTATTAATGGTAGGGTTCTCAAACTTTGCACAGTTGGTCACTGGGTGACTGGGATTAATATTCAGAAAGGTGGGTGGAGCCTACAAAAGCCAATTAAAATCCACCTATTGATTTTTAAGGGGAATATTTAATTGCTGCCATTCTTGCACTGTTAACCACCTCGGCGTTCTGATTCCCAAGGATTTCTGTGCAAAAAGCGGTTCATTTAATTTTCAGCAATCCTGTAACTTACCAAAATGAGCCAAGCAAGAGTTTAGTATAAATTCTGAGTATAATAAAAGTGTCAAACACTAATTCTTGTCAAAAATAAAATAAAATTTATTAATGACAAACTGAAATACCTTGCATTTTTCCTCAATGCAGAAATATAAAGAAAATGCAGAAATAAATAAATCAATGCAGAAATAAATAAATGAAGGCAGAAACAAAATTATACAGGGTACAAGTGTACTTTAGAACACTTCTTTAGTGTGGTAGATCTTGAAGCATGGTAATGCGCAAAGTGCCACGTCACAGTCCGGGCAAAAAGTGCGGGTCTCCTTCCGCATATTTTTGCCATCCTTGTCCTTCTTATTGCAGCAAACAACGCACCTTCTTGTAGGGTTTGCTTTCTGTGGGGTCGGTGGCAACAGTGGCGTAGCTACAAACCTCTGGGCCCCGATGCGGAATCTGGATGTGGGCCCCCATCCCCCGGCAACAACAGCCCCCCCTCCCCCGACAACACCCGACGGATACACACACATATCAAAATCCCTATAGCCAGCTATAGGTACCCCCAGTATAGGTAGTCAGGCATAGGTAAGCCAGTATAGTTGCCCCCGGTATAGGTGAGATAGGCAGGCGCCGCCGGTATAAGTTAGATAGATAGGTGCCCCCAGTACAGGTTAGCTAGGTGGGTGCCTCTAATATAGGTAGCCAGAATAGTTGCCCCCAGCGTAGGTTAGATAGGTAGGTGCCCCCAGTATAGGTTAGTTAGGTAGGTGCCTCCAATATAGGTAGCCAGTTTAGTTGCCACCTGTATAGGATAGCTAGGTGCCCCCAATACAGGTTAGATAAGTAAGTGCCCCCAGTATAGGTTAGATAGGTAGGTGCCCCCAGTATAAATTAGATTAGGTCGGTGCCCCCTAGTATAGGTTAGATTAGGTAGCTGCCCCCCAGTATAGGTTAGATTAGGTAGCTGCCCCCCAGGATAGATTAGGTAGCTGCCCCCAGGATAGATTAGGTAGGTGCCCCCCAGTATAGGTTAGATGAGGTAGCTGCCCCCCAGGATAGATTAGGTATCTTCCCCCCAGGATAGATTAGGTAGCTGCCCCCCAGGATAGATTAGGTAGCTGCCCCCCAGGATAGATTAGATAGCTGCCCCCCAGGATTAGGTTAGAATAGGTAGGTGCCCCCCAGGATAGATTAGGTAGCTGCCCCCCAGGATTAGGTTAGATTAGGTAGCTGCCCCCCAGGATAGATTAGGTAGCTGCCCCCCAGGATTAGGTTAGATTAGGTAGCTGCCCCCCAGGATAGATTAGGTAGGTGCCCCCCAGTATAGGTTAGATTAGGTAGCTGCCCCCAGAATAGATTAGGTAGCTGCCCCCCAGGATAGATTAGGTAGGTGCCCCCCAGTATAGGTTAGATTAGGTAGGTGCCCCCCAGGATTAGGTTAGATTAGGTAGGTGCCCGCCAATATAGATTAGGTAGCTGCCCCCAGGATAGATTAGGTAGGTGCCCCCCAGTATAGGTTAGATTAGGTAGCTGCCCCCCAGGATTAGGTTAGATTAGGTAGCTGCCCCCCAGGATAGATTAGGTAGCTGCCCCCAGGATAGATTAGGTAGGTGCCTCCCAGTATAGGTTAGATTAGGTAGCTGCCCCCCAGAATAGATTAGGTAGCTGCCCCCCAGGATAGATTAGGTAGGTGCCCCCCAGTATAGGTTAGATTAGGTAGCTGCCCCCCAGGATTAGGTTAGATTAGGTAGGTGCCCCCCAGGATAGATTAGGTAGCTGCCCCCAGGATAGATTAGGTAGGTGCCCCCCAGTATAGGTTAGATTAGGTAGCTGCCCCCCAGGATTAGGTTAGATTAGGTAGCTGCCCCCAGGATAGATTAGGTAGCTGCCCCCAGGATAGATTAGGTAGCTGCCCCCCAGTATAGGTTAGATTAGGTAGGTGCCCCCCAGTATAGGTTAGATTAGGTAGGTGCCCCCCAGGATAGATTAGGTAGCTGCCCCCCAGGATAGATTAGGTAGCTGCCCGTCCCCATAATGGAGGGGGGGGGCCGCAGCCGCGGAGAGGGCAGCCCGACCTCTCCCTCCCTTCCTCTCACCGGGGCCCCCCCTCAGATGCAGAGTAAGCGGCTAACGGAAGCGCTATAGGCAGAACTCACCTCCGTCCCTGGTTCCAATCGCCGCTGATCTCCTCTCTGGCTGGCTCTGCATAGATGCTTACACACGCAGCTTCCTGTTTAGCCGGAAGCTGCGTGTGTAACAACATCTATGCAGAGCCAGCCAGAGAGGAGATCAGCGGCGAGTGGAACGCAGGGAGGTGAGTTCTGCCTATAGCGCTTCCGTTAGCCGCTTACTCTGCATCTGAGGGGGGGCCCCGGGGAGAGGAAGGGAGGAAGAGGTCGGGCTGCCCTCCCCGCGGCTGCGGCTCCCTCCTACCAGCGCGAACGGGCGCATGGCCCTCCAAACGGAGATGGGCCCCCCGGGCCCCTCCCCCGCCTCCTCAGGAGCCGGGCCCGGTCGCCAAGGCGACCGCTGCGACCACGGGCCCTACGCCCTTGGGTGGCAAGTACTCCACAAAGTGTCTCCCTGAAAGCCGTGCCGGATTCACGACATATGATGCCGTGCGCCCCGGTCTAGATGTTGACTCTGGTGGGGGGTACTTCATGCAGATTGCTTCCGTCAGCTGCCAGACAAAGTCGTGGTGGGGTACAGGCCTTACACAGCTTTTCTTGTATAGCACATAGCCATTCCACAAGCACTGCTCAAGTAAGTGGCGGAATTTTTTTTTATAATATTTCCGCTGCTGCTTGCGGACAGCCGGGTAGAAGGTCATGGCTCCATCAGCCCTGTCCACACCCCCCATAGTGTTGTTGTAATCCAGTATGGCTTTGGGTTTATCCACCTCCTGTTTACCCCTGTTGGTGGTGCGGACAGTCTCGGCATTATGAATAGTGCTGAGGACACATACATCACGTTTGTCCTTCCACCTCAGAGCCATCATTTTGCCTTTCTGCCAGGCAACGACCTCCCCCTTCTTCAGCTTCCTGGCAGAAAAGGCCGGCGGCAGATTGCGACGGTTAGCCCTCAAGGTACCATAGGCATCGGTTTTATGCTGGACCAGGAAATCAAAAAGTTCAGGGGAGCTGTAGAAATTGTCTGTTGTCAGGCAGTACCCCTGATCCAGCAATGGCTCAATTAGGGTTAGGAGGTGGCACACCCAAACTGGCTGAACTGAGGGGCAAATTTGGTGCCTTTGCCCGTGTAAATTACAGAGTTCCAGATGTACCCGGACTTGGCCTCACAGAGCATAAACGACTTCACCCCAAAGCGTGCCCTTTTTGATGCAATGAATTGCACCCAGCTCAGTCTCCCCTTATATGCCATGATGAGGCTTTCGTCAACCGTGATGTCGCGATCTGGAACATACACAGCCTTGAAGTTCGCAACAATCATCTGGTATAGGTCCCACATTTTTTTCAGCTTGGGTGCGGGATGGGTGGCCTCATCAAACTCCTCGTTGTTTCCGAAGTGCAAATACTTCATGATGAGGGTGTTATGTGGCTCGGACATAACAGATCCAAAGAAGGGCGTACTGAGGATCTTATTAGTGGTCCAGTACCACTTCTGCAGCGGCTTACCAACAACTCCCTGGAGGATGACGAGCCCCAGGAACACCCAGATGTCGTTGCTGGTCACAGGTTCCCACTTCCTGCTCCGCGAGAACCTGGGTAGAGAAGATTCCTGCTGATGTTGCGCTGC
Source organism: Hyperolius riggenbachi (assembly GCF_040937935.1). Lineage (NCBI taxonomy): Eukaryota > Metazoa > Chordata > Amphibia > Anura > Hyperoliidae > Hyperolius > Hyperolius riggenbachi. The sequence goes on along the minus strand of NC_090646.1, from coordinate 7,994,092 downwards.
ATAGCGATTCGTCTCCTCAACGATCTTGCGGATGACGTCATCAGTCAGGAAGAGCTCCAGAAAGGACAGCGGACTCTCGTCGCACGCGATCTTCTGCCCAGGTGCCCCTGTGAAGGGGAACCTGGGTGGCGGAGCTTGAGTGGGGCTCCCCAGCTCACACCAGGTGCGCGCGACCGTCACTGGCTCCTCGGCTTCCTCATCACTGGTCTCCGTCTCCGAATACAGGTTACCGGGAACCTCGCTGTCTGTCGATTCCTCTAGGAGCTCGTCTTCGCTGTCGCTTGCCTCGAGGACATCCAGCAACTCCTCGTCATGCACACGCCTCCGGGAGGACGAGGCCATGACCCCAAGCAGGGTACGGGGTCACGGGCAGCGACAAAAAAAAAAAAAAAATAGCAAAAGCAAACGCACAGGGATCACAGCGTCTTGAAAAAGACGGAAAGCAATACGCAATCTGACAGTAATATGAACGAAGCTAAGGCTGGAAAAAAGCAGTAATCGCACAGAAATCGCACAGAAATCACAGATGATATTTTTATTTTTTATTTTTATTGAGAGCTGACAGGTGTTTGAGTTTGTGCAAACAACTTTTTGAATTACAGTAGCATGATTGGATTACATAGAGTTTGTTTCCCTATGTAATCTAATGATGCTGTCGCCGTGACGGACACTGGGGGGCGCAGGAGCCGGCGTCAGAGGAAGTGGCTGGGAAGCGCCATCTTCCCTGATTGCCGGATCTCCGGAGAATTGCAGAGAGAAGAGGGGAGCGGGGACCGGAGGATCGGGGGAGCCGGGGACCGGCGATCAGAGCCCAGCAGGAGGGAGAGGGAGCCCCGCAGCAGCCGCAGCAGCACAGAGAAGGCGGCCGAATGCACGCGCTGCACAGCAGTCAGTGGGGGAAGTGCTGGACGAGCTGAGCTCGTCCGAAACACTAGCAGCAACTTTTTCTTGGACGAGCTCAGCTCGTCCAGAACGCTGGGGTGGTTAATGGCACAAGCCTCTTGCACTGTTAATCACCTGTACCTGGTACACTTGGCCATCGGGTGATTGGGGTTCATATTCAGAAAAGTGGTGGAGTCACAAACAGCCAATCAGATTTATTTTATTTCAATGCAAATTATTGATGCCAAAGACCACAAAGCTCACAAACTTGGTAATTAAGTAATTACGTAATTGTGTGTTAGGGTTAGGGAAAGTGGGCGGGGCCAACACAAGCCAAATACATACCCGGGCAACGCCGGGCGTCCAGCTAGTATTATACATGGGAAAGTTCGGATGTTTGGATGTTTGTTACTCAATCACGCAAAAATAGCTGAACGGATTTGAATGAAATTTGGCACACGCATAGAACATTACCTGGAATAAAGTATAGGATACTTTTTATTCCCATAACCAAAAAGGGGGCAGAGACAAATACAAATTTCACTGGAAAATGTAAACTGCAGCCATTCTTACACTGTTAATGGCAGGGTTCTCAAACTTTGCACAGTTGTTCACTGGGTGACTGGGATTAATATTCAGAAAGGTGGGTGGAGCCTACAAAAGCCAATCAAAATTCACCTATTGATTTCCAAGGTGAATATTTACATTGCTGCCATTCTTGCACTGTTAATGACACAAGCCTCAAACTTCGTACAGTTGCTCACTGGGTGACTGAGGGTTCAAATTCAGAAAGGGGGTGGAGCCACAGACAGCTACTAAGATTTGTTTCATTTCAATGCAAATTATTAATGCCAAAGACCGCAAAGCTCACAAACTAGGTCATTGAGTAATAGAGTAATTGTGTGTTAGCCTACACTTTTTAGAGAATTTATGTGTGCATCAAACCGAGTAACACCTGACACATCTGGCTTTGCAAATCTGGCCTAATTGGCTACTCACGAGACATAGCTCATGCAAATATGCATTTGCTTTTGCATGCCAAAGTTTGCAGGGTTAAAACCAATACCGCAAAGCGGTTGCCCTGCGGGAATTAGTTCATGCTACATTAGCACTATCCAGGAGCACCACGGGAAGGCTTCCCAATGCCCCCATACAACCGGGGTGCCGTGGGGCCCCAAGCTCACTGCCTGGAAACCACAGCGGCATCCCGGGGGGGAGGCCGGGAAGTGCAGGCGACCTCCCCAAGCGTGGCCACCGCCGGGAAGAGCCGCCCGCACCTGCCTCCCCAAATTTAAAAACAGGCACTTACCTTAACGTATTGAGTGTGTTAGGGTTAGAAAAAGTGGGCAGAGCCAACACTAGCCAAATACATACCCGGGCAACGCCAGGCCACCAGCTAGTACTTAATATGGTGGACGCATACACAATGGTTTTCTATCACAATAAGAAAATAAGAAAAATACACACATAAAAAATGGATATGTATTACTAAACAGTAAACTGTCTGGATACACACAGAATGTAGCTTTTTCTATATAAGCATCCTGTTTTCCTATTTGTATTGTCAGACTCAGGGGCAGTCATTGGGCAAACCTGAATCTTTAGAGAGTCTTGCTCAAGAACTAACTGAACAGGGCCTGGCTCCAACCAGGATGCAGACCCTGATCCTTTACATTATAGGTGTTTTTTTTTTTTTTATTATTATTATCCAGTACACTATGAACATAATTATGTTAATACCACTGATATATGTCAGTTTCTCTTTACATACCAGCAGAGATGGCCCGAACCTCCGATTTTCGATTCGCGACCTGGGTTCGCGAACTTCCACAAATGTTTGGTTCGCACGAAATTTCGCGAACCGCAATAGACTTCAATGGGGAGGCGAACTTGGAAGACTAGAGAAAATTATGCTGGCCAGAAAAGTGATGGATAGATGTTTCAAGGGGTCTAACACCTGGAGGGGGGCATGGCGGAGTGGAATAGACACCAAAAGTCCCGGGGAAAAATCTGGATTTGACGCAAAGCAGCGTTTTATGGGCAGAAATCACATTGAATGCTACATAGTAGGCCTAAAGTGCTTTAAAACATCTTGCATGTGTATACATCAATCAGGGAGTGTAATTAGAGTACTGCTTCACACTGACACACCAAACTCACTGTGTAACACACCACAAACAGCTGTTTGTGTAGTGACGGCCGTGCTGGACTGGTGCGCACCATGACAAGAATGCAGATGATGGCGGCTTTCGAGCCCATCTGGTCACCGTGCTAAGGTAGCTGAAAGACAGAACAGTGACTGTCTAGCTGATTGAATTTGGTCTGACCACAATGAAGCAACGACCTTATTATCTTTGGTGTGCCAACCCCCGAGACACTCATATAGCCGGCGGTCATTGCTTCATTGTGATATGCAAGCCCCTTCACCGTGGCAAGGTTCTGATCACGAAGGGGAATCTGGCACATGTACATGCCTTTTGCTTTGTTGTTGCAGCTGCAGTGCAGCCAGAAAAGTTAGGCAGGCACTTACACACACCAGAAAAATTAGTATAGTGGACGCTGCTAGCAGAGGCCTTAAAAATTCAGGAATCCACCTGGAGTCCTGGACCCTGTTGGTGGTGGCGGAGAAGGCAGTGAAGTGGCCTGCGGGTAGAGATGCTGTGTGGGGAGCGACTTAGTCTTGGGGCAGGCAGTCAGTCACACGGCGTGCAGGCAGAGATGCTGTGTGTGGGGACTGACTTAGTCTTGGGGCGGGCAGCAGCCATCCAGGATCCATGCCTCATTCATTTTGATAAAGGTGAGGTACTGAACACTTTTGTGACTTAGGTGACTTCTCTTCTCAGTGACAATGCATCCAGCTGCACTGAAGGTCCTTTCTGACAGTACACTTGAGGCAGGGCAAGACAGAAGTTGGATGGCAAATTGGGACAGGTCTGACCACAAGTCAAGCCTGCGCACCCAGTAGTTCAAGGGTTCATCATCGCTGCTCACAGTGTCTACATCCACACTTAAGGCCAGGTAGTCGGCTACCTGCCGGTCCAGGCGTTGGTGGAGGGTGGATCCGGAATGACTAAGGCGAGGCGTTGTGCTAAAGAATGTCCACATGTCCAACATCACCATGAGATCGCTGGAGCGTCCTGTCCTTGCCTGCGTGGAAATGGGAGGAGGATTACTGGCAGTGGTACCTTTGCATTGTGTTGTGACATCACCCTAAAACGCATTGTAAAGCATAGTTGTCATCTTGTTCTGCATGTGCTGCATCCTTTCTGCCTTCTGGTGAGTTGGTAACATGTCCGCCACTTTGTGCCTATACCGAGGGTCTAGTAGCCTGGCCACCCAGTACAGGTCATTCCCCTTGAGTTTTTTATACGGGGGTCCCTCAACAGGCTGGACAGCATGAAAGACGCCATCTGCACAAAGTTGGATCCAGACGTACTATCCATCTCCACTTGCTCTTCCTCAGTGATGTCATGTAAGTCCTCTTCCTCCCCCCAGCCACAAACAATATCACGGGATTTAATAGCACAAGCCCCCTGCGATGCCTGCTGCAGTTGTTCTTCTGCCGCCGCCTCTTCCTCCTCGACAGAATCACCTTCCTCATCATCCGAGTCTGACTCCTCTTCTTCCCCACACGACTCTTCTTCAGCCTCCTCCCCCTCTGTGCTGCCGCAATACATCTGGTTCTGATGTGAATTGATCCCACAATGATTCCTGCCATAGCTGTTCCTCTTCATGCTCCTCCACAGCTTGATCCACCACTCTACGCTCGGCACGCTCCAGGAAGTAAGCGTAGAGGATACTTCACAGTACAGTTTGGGTATCGCCTTTTTAGAGAAATAATTGTGGCCTGGTATCTTCCACTGCGGTGTCCCAATGGCCACAAATTTACGGAAAGCCTCAGAGTCCACCAGCTTGTATGGTAACAGCTGGCGAGCTAACAGTTCCGCCACGCCAGCTGCAAGGGGGTGACTGGCAGAAATTGGCTTCTTCCGCTCAAAGATTTCCTTCATGGACACCTGGCTGCTGTGGGCAGAGGAGCAGGAACCGCTCAAGGGCAGAGTCGGAGTGGAGGAGGGTGGCTGTGAAGGTACAAGGGAGAAAGCGGCTGAAGCTGCTGCACCTGAAGGAGGAAGTGGAGAAGGAGGGTGGCTATTCTTTTGTGTGCGGCTTTTGCTCAGGTACTCTTCCCGTTGCAGTTTGTGCCTTTTCTCCAGGTGCCTTCGTAAGGCACTTGTCCCTACGTGAGTGTTGGCCTTTCCACGGCTCAATTTTTGGAGACAGAGAGAACAGATGGCTTTACTCCGATCCAACACTGCTGAGCCACCCTGGGGTGTGGGCACTATGGTGGCCTCAGCAGCTGACGTTGAAGGGCATGTTGGCTGGCTGTCCATAGGTGGCGACCGGACACTGCCACCAGCTGTTTCTGAGGACGAGCTCCTACTGCTTCTTTCAGGAACTCGTCTCCTCCTACTCCTCTCTGACTCCCCCTCTGAACTGTCTCCCTGTTCATCTCCTCTATTGGGAACATACGTGGGATCCGTATCATCATAATCATCATAATCATCCTGCCCAACTTCGCTTGCATCAGACAACTCCAAAACTGCACCAACAGCAGGTACTTCATCATCCTCTTCCTCACACGTTACGTCCATAGTGTCGCCACCTAACTCAGATATATGAGGTGGTGTAACTTGCTTAGTGCCTTCATCTTGTTGTAGCAGTATTGGCTGTGATTTTACCACCAAATAACTCCAGCGGAGTGTCAAATGCAGCGGATGTGGTGCTTGTAGTAGCGCTGGTGGCTGCGGAAGATGAGGTGTTCTGTGTTGAATAGTCAACCACGTCCTGACAATCTTGGGAGGTGATTCCTTCTTCTGAGCACTGTACTTTGGGCCAGGGCCGCACAAAATCACATCAACATGACCTCCCACAGACCTGCCGGTGCCAGGTGGCCTTCCTCTGGGTCTGCCAAAAAAAAATGTATTTCCAGATGTAATTTTACTATTTGGCCACAAGATGCCCTCACAGCTCACTTTTGCATGCGGGGGGGGGGGGGGGGGGGACGCACATGGGAGCATGCACGATCATGCATACCAGGGCTGGGCAGAAGTGCAGGCTATCTGGACAGATATATCCATCCAGTTAGACTTAAGTGGTTAAAGGACTTTTTGTGGCTGCATTTTTTTTAACTCTTTGTGGAAATGAGTAAGGCTACATCACCTGGGGAGGAAGCGGGCATTTGGAAGTCTTTTAAGAGGGACTCTCAGATGCCGCCGTGACCCCCCAACAGGTTGTCCTGTGCATCAGAGTTTTGGAAGAGCCTAGTTCATGGATTGGACAATAGCTCTGGAGAGAGGCTGGAGGTTAGCCGGCCCTTTCTTCCAGAGCCTTCCATACCATGGACCAAATGGTGCTGGTATAGCTCAGGCTGCAGAGCTCCACGTGCTTTACTGTTGGTAATAATAATAATAATAATACACAATAACTATTTATTAATTATAAAGATGCCTTGACCCAAGTTTATTATCAATTCATCTCTGAGAAATAAACACACTAAATGAATTGCCAGTTTTAGGTTTATTTTGTTAGGAATATTCATATGAATGTTCAGGAAGTATGTTATCTCATTATTTCCCCATCATACGTTTCTTGGTGTTCAGCTCAGGTCTCATCAGCAGAATGTAGAGTTTGGGAAGAAATATACAGCCTAATATTCCAGCACTGGAGGCCAGTATGGCAAATACCTCCACAGCCACTGTGTACTTCCCTCTGGTGCTCACATAGGCCGGGATCATGGCAATCCAGACACTGCAGAACACCAGCATGCTGAACGTGATGTACTTGGCCTCATTAAAGCTGTCCGGTAATGTCCTCACCATGAAAGCCACAACAAAACTCACACCGGCCAGAAGCCCCATGTAGCTGAGCATGAAATAAAAGGCCAAAGTGGAGCCTTCATTGCAGCGAATGAGGATCTTCCCTTCATAAGATTCCATGTCAGACTCCTGAAATGGTGGAGAGATGGACAACCAAAGTGCACCATTCATGACCTGAATGGATGAGCAGATCAGCATGACGGCATTAGAGAGTGTCACTCCCACCCATTTCCTGCAGGAACTACCAGGCCTGGTGGCTTTGAAAGCGATGAACACCATGATGGTTTTGGCCAGGATTGAAGATAAGGAGACGGTAAAGAAAACTCCAGAGGAAATGTGTTGCAGCATACAAGTGATTTGTGTGGGATGACCGAGGAACAGGAACACACAGAGGAAGCTCAGCATGAGAGAGGAAATCAGAATGAAGCTGAGGTTTCTATTATTAGCTCTGACTAGGGGAGTATTACCATAGCAAACAAATACCCCAAATATGAAGAGTGATGCAGCAGAAAGTAAGATAGAAGATACTGAAACCACTAAAACTAAAACATCCTTCCCATATTCCAAATACTCCACAGCCTTGGCAATACAAAGAGTGTTATTATTATTGGGCCATTCCATCGCAGGACATCGCTGGCAGCTCTCACTGTCTGCAGAACAAAAGCAGGAGATACAATCACACACAACACACAACAGGAAGAACACTATCAGTTATAATGTTGTGACTTCTTTTTTTTAAGGATATTATAAAGTTTATAAACAGTATATACAGTATATACGTATGTATTTGGCTAGTGTTGGCTCTGCCCACTTTTTCTAACCCTAACACAAAATTACTCAATTACTCAATGACCAAGTTTGTGAGCGTTGTGGTCTTTGGCATCAATAATTTGCATTGAAATAAAACAAATCTGATTGCCTGTGGCTCCACCCGTTGGATAATGCAATACGGGAGATCTAATTGATTTATCTATATATATAAAATCGCATGTGGGTGTGTGTGTGTGTGTGTGTGTGTATGTATGTGCCGCGATCACTCGAAAACGGCTTGGCCGATTTGAACGAAACTTGATACACAGATCCCTTACTACCTGGGATGATATGTTCTGGGGGTCTCACGCCCCCCCCCCCCCCCCCCTTGCACACCTGGGCGGAGCTACAAAGAGCAAATCAGATTTCACCCATTCAAGTCAATGGAAAAAATGGAAAAGGCTGCCATTCTCACAGTAATCAAGCCAGAGTCCCCACACTTGGCACAGGTGGTCACTTGGTGACTGAGGTTACAAATCCAGGAAAAGTGGGTGGAGCATAAAAGAGCCAATCACATTTCAGCCGTTAATTTTAAATGAGAAAATGTAAACTGCAGCCATTCTTAGACTGTTAATCGCAGGGTTCTCACACTTGGCACACTTGGTCACTGGGTGAATGTGATTAAGATTCAAGAAAATGGGTGGAGCCTACAACAGCCAATCAAAATTCACTTATTGATTTTCAAGGGGAATATTTAAACTGCTGCCATTCTTACACTGTTAATGGCAGAGGCTTCAAACTTGCTACAGTCGTCATTAGGTGACTGGGGTCCAAATTCACTAAAGGGGCGGGGCCACATACAGCCAATCAGATTTCCTTGGTGGATAAACTGCTTCCATTCACGCATTTTTGATGCCAGGAACCTGAAAGCTCACAAACTTGGTCACTGAGTGACTGTGTGTCAAGGTTACAAAAAGTGGATGGAGCCAAAAACAGCTTTTACTGGGAAAATATAAACTGCAGCCATTCTTACATCATTAATAGCAGGGTTCTCAAACTTTGCACAGTTGGTCATTGGGTAACTGAGATTAAGATTTTGCAAGGTGGGTGGAGCCTAAAACAGCCAATAAAAATTTGCCTTTTGATTTTCAAAGGGAATGTTTAAGCTGCTACCATTCTCTTATACTGTTAAAAGCAAATGCCTCAAACCTGGTACAGTTGGTCACTGGGTGACTAGGGCCCAAACTCAGAAAGGGGGTGGAGCCACAAACAGCCAATAAGATTTGTTTATTTTTAAATGGGAATATACAAAGTATTGATACCAAGGACCCCAAAGCTGATAAACTTCATAATTGAGTGACTGTATGTCAAGGTTAGAAAAAGTGGGCGGTGCCAACAACTAAATTTTTAACATGGCAGGGTTCCCAAACTTCTATTCAGAAATGTGGGTGGAGCCTACAACAGCCAATCAAAATGTACCTATTGATTTTCAAGGGGACTATTCACATTGCTACCATTCTTACACTGTTAGTGGCAGGGGCCTCAAACCTGATACAGTCAGTCATTGGGTGACTGGGGTTCAAATTCACTAAAGGGTTGGAGCCACAAACAGCCAATCAGATTTGTTAGATTGATTTATCCATTCTGTTATTGGCAGGGTTCTCAAACGTGACACAGTTGGCCACTGGGTGACTGGGACTAATATTCAGAAAAATTGGGGGGAGCCTACAGCAGCCAATCAAAATTCACCTTTTGATTTTCAAGGGGAATATTGCAACTGCAGCCATTCTTACACTGTTAATGGCAGAGGCCTCAAACCTGCTACAGTCGGTCGTTAAGTGTCTATGGTTCAAATTCAGTAAAGGGGCGGAGCCAAAAACAGCCAGATTTCTTTGCTGGATAAACTGCTTCCATTACCACAATTTTGATGCCAGGAACCCAAAAGCTCACAAACTTGGTCATTGTGTAGTGACTGTGTGTCCAGGTTCCAAAAAGTGGGTGGAGTTAAAACAGATTTTTCTGGTAAATTGTAAACTGCAGCCCTTCTTCACTGTTAATGGCAGGGTTCTCAAACTTAGCATAGCTGCTTACTGGGTGACTGGGATTAATGTTCAGAAAAGTGGGTGGAACCTAAAAATGCAAATCAAAAATCACATGTCGCTTTTCAAGGAGAATATTACAATTGCTGCCATTCTTGCACTGTTAATGGCACAAGCCTCAGACCTGGTACAGTTGGTCATTGGGTCACTGGGGATCAATTTCAGAAAAGGGGACAGAGCCACAAACAGTGAATCAGATTTGTTTCATTTGTTTTTGTTTCATACAAATTATTGATGCCAAGGACCCCAAAGCTCACAAACTTGGGCATTGAGTAGTGACCTTGTTAGGTTACAAAAAGTGGTCGAAGCCAAAAACAAATTTCACTGGGAAAGTGTAAACTGCAGCCCTTCTTACGCTGTTTATGGCAGGGTTCCCAAACTTTGCCCAGATGGTCACTGAGTGACTGAGATTAATATTCAGGGAAGTGGGAGGAGCCTATAATAGCCAATCAAAATTCACCTGTTGATTTTCAAGTGGAATATTTCTATTGCTGCCATTTTTCCACTGTTAATAGCAGATGCCTCAAACCTGCTACAGTTGGTCAGTGGGTGACTGGGGTTCAAATGCTGGAGAGGGGGTGAAGCCACAAACAGCCAATCTGATTTGTTTAATTTCTATGGGAATATACAAATTATTGAAGCCAAGGACCCCAAAGCTCACAAACTTGGTCATTGAGTGTTTGTGCGTTAGGGTTAGAAAGTGGGCGGAGCTAACAATAGCCAAATACATACACGGGGAATGCCGGGTCATCAATGGGTGGAGACAAATACAAATTTCACTGGGAAAATGTAAACCGCAGCCATTCTTACACTGTTAATGGTAGGGTTTTTAAACTTTGCACAGTTGGTCACTGGGTGACTGGGATTAATATTCAGAAAAGTGGGTGGAGCCTACAAAAGTGAATCAAACTTCACCTATTGCTTTTCAAGGGAAATATTTAATTGCTACCATTCTTGCACTGTGAATGGCACAGGCCTCAAACCTGGTACACTTGGTTATTGGGTGACTGGGGTTCAAATTCAGAAAAGGGGGTGGAGCCAAAACAGCCAATCAGATTTTTTTCATTTCAATGCAAATGATTGATACCAAAGACCGCAAAACTCACACACTTGGTCATTGAGTGATTGTGTGTTAGGGTTAGAAAAAGTGGGCAGAGCCAACACCAGCCAAATACATACCCGGGCAACGCCGGGCAATCAGCTAGTTAATCAAATAAAACTAGTTATAATTTATCATGCCTTTAGGTACAGAGTAGGAAGTCCATGAGATATATTATTTAATATGATAATACTTATAACTGTTATTATAAGTGCCATGTAGTTACAATGATTGCAGCTAGAAATAGATATTTTATAATTGTTTGATGCAAGTATTAGTGATTAAAAACCTGAACAAGACTGGTTTGAACTGACAAATGCACAATCTGTTTAGAGCGGATTAGAAGTAACCTTGTGTAGTTGAAAAAACGTTGCCAATGTTTGAATGGCCAATGTTTACTGATTTCCTAAACACGAATCAGGTCTCAAGGAGGACAGAATGAAAAATGCAACTCCAATAATCCTAATATATCATTAGTTATAATTCGTTAAACATCAGTATGAGCAAATTCTAATAAGTGTAACACCTGCAGAAGCTGCGGCTGCGGGCACACAGGGTGTCTCCGCAGCCGCCTCGCTTTCCTGCTCAGGGACTTCGCCCGTTCCTCTGGCGTCTAGTACGCTGAGGACGGGGTTGTCATTTACACAGAGGGTTGCGGGATCGCGCGGGCGCGCGCGTAGACAGGACCTTTATGCTGGGAGGAGGCGCGTCAGCTGACCAGCCGGTCGGCTGACGTCAGAGGAGACTCACGGTGCTCCGGATTGGCTGATTGATGTGGGCGCGGCCGTGGGGTCTCCTCTGCTTCATAAGCCTTCAGTGTTTACTCGCAACCTGTCTGCTGTTGTGAATGCTTATGTGTTAGCGCTCAGACCTTAGATAGTATCCGGTGTGTTTTGATCTGGGAGGAAACCAGGGATTTCACACAAGACTAGGATTACTGTATTATTGTATATTTTGATATTCTGTGTATGACTCTGGCTTATCTCTGACCTTGCTCTTGCTAATCGATTCTGTACCTCTGCCTATCTGACTCTGTTGCTGAACTCTGCCTGATATCTTTCTACTCTCTTGCCTGCCGATTTCGTACTGTACCTGCCCGCCTGTTGCTGATCCAAGCCTGTCTGACCACTCTACTCACCAGTGAGCCCTTGTCACTGGTGAGGTGCTCTCTAAAGTACCCACTAGCTCCTCTGGTGAGGTCTAGTTATAACTATTCAGTTACTGTGTACCAATAATACCCACCAGCTCCTCTGGTGAGGTCTATCAAACTATTCAGTTACTGTTGCACCAAGCACTATACACCTTGCAATTCTGCTAGCTATACTGTTGCCCTTTTATTGCTAGATGCTGCAATAAACATCCACTGAGCTATTTATACCTTGTGTGGTGCCAGTCTTTTGAGGATCTTCATTGCTTGACCCCTTGGTACAGGGGTGAAGACCAGGCACACCTTTCTTTTGGAATAATTTTTGTGGTGCTCCTGATTTGTTGCTTTTGCTAGCTATACTTGCATTATTGGTGATTCTGCAGATCACCATATAATCAGGTATAGCGTCTGTATTTTTGGTGATACTGCAGATCACACATAATCAGACGTCTGTGTTGCTACACCAATCGTTACAATAAGGAAGTGTATTGCTTGAAAACCTGACTATTAATTTCAAATGAATCAAATGCAGATCATCAGTAATGGAATCCCATATGGGATACATATTAAGTGTTAATTAATGTTATATCTCATATGAAATTATAATTTTGATATTGTACTAGCCTGGTGTCTATTGGGGCTATGTGTGCAATTACACATATATATTGTAATGGCATGCATAAAGGCATATATGTTGGGAATATGCTGTCATCTATGTTCCTTTTATAGTTAAATTAATTCAGACTCAAATGATATTAGTTCCAAATATTTTCCACTTTATGAAGCTAGCTGTTTGCAAAATTGTCACAGAGATGGAATGTTTGTCACCGGTGATTGTGACCAGAGTGCAGACCAATAGAACAACTGGTTTCAAGCAGTCATTAATGGGCTTTGTGTATAGTATCCAAACTCTTGTATATCCAAAAATGGCCCTTAAAGAGACAATGAAGCGAAAAAAATATATGATATAGTGAATTGGTTGTGTACTATGAATAATTACTAGAAGATTAGCAGCAAAGAAAATATTCTCATATTTTTATTTTCAGGTATGTAGTGTTTTTTCTAACATTGCATCATTCTATGATATGTGCAGATTACACAACACTCAGCATTCAAAATGATTCTTTCAGAGCAGTCTGTGAACTAATGACCTCTCCTCTGGCAGAGAAAAAGGAATTTGTTTAGTAACAGTTGAGATAATAAAAGTCAGATAACAGCCCTCTCCACGACTTTGAAAGTCGTAGAGCTTAATGGCTTTTTTTCCATAGAGATAACAACTGGAGTTTCTTAACTCTTCCTGTACTGGAAACAATTAGACTGATGTTTCTGATCTTAATGTTTTATTTCTTAGCTGTACTACACATACTATCATAATTGTTTTTTTCGCTTCAGTGTCTCTTTAATCACATCAGACAAACATGTTTTAAGTAACAGATGGGAAAGGCCATTCCTATTATAAATGTGAACATTGATCAGGGATGGTCGGAATGCCAAATTCCGATTCCGCGGTAATTCCGCATTCCGTCATGTACCGATTACCGATTCCGCTTTCCGCTACCAATTTCCGCATTCCAAGGCGGAATTTCCGCCGGAAATCGCGGAAATTCCGCCCGACTTTAACATCAATTTTCTCAAAAACTATAAGGTCTTTTTAAAAACTTTTTTTTGCATCTTGCTCAGAAGGTTCTGTTTAATAAACCCTGAAAATTTGGTGTTTCTAGGACTTACGGGGGCTTTGCCATTAACTGCTAAAGTCGGCAGATTTTTACTGTAATGTAAAATGCAGAAAATAGGCAGATGCAGATTTTCTGCATTTTACATTACAGTAAAAAACCGCCGACTTTAGTGGTTAATAGAAAAGCCCCCTTAAGTCCTAGAAACACCAAATTTTCAGCGTTTATTAAACCAAATCTTGTGAACAAGATGCAAAAAAAAGTTTTCAAAAAGACCTTATAGTTTTTGAGAAAATCGATGTTAAAGTCGGGTGGATTTTCCGCGATTTCCGGCGGAAATTTCCGTGATTTCCGGCGGAAATCCGCCTACGGCACTAGGATTACCGATTTCCGCATTCCGATACGGAAATGCAATTTCCGATCGGAATTTCGGAAATTGCATTTCCGCGGAATCCGAATGAGCATCCCTAACATTGATAAAACAGTGCCCCTAGGGGAAGTTATCTCTAAATGAAATAATAAATGATCCTATAGCACCCGTAGGGGAGAAGTCTAGTATTTCATTAGGGATAAAAGTTAATTTTTAGTTAACTCCCACTGCCTTGTGATTGGCTGAGAGATATTTTGTTGATTGACCAGTCACTAATCTCATAGGCAGGTATTCTAGATTGTAGGATGAATAAGAATGGAGAGGTGAGTCAGCAATGGAGAACATCATCTTAAAAATCATCTAAAACACATCACCTGGCACACACCATGTAATGATCCGCTCAGCTGGCTGCACAGGCAGCCAGCTTTTTGACCATTCCTTGTGTCTGAGAGATGCAGGTCTCTGGAAAAGAGACCTGGCTTCATCTTGCAACTTTCAGACTTGCTTTGCTGAGGGATTTGCATATAAGCAAATTGCCCAGCTGGCTCCTTTGAGGGCTGGCAGTATATAAGCCTTCTGCTGACCAGAAGGCTTCGCTGGTCATAACGGTTTGTTAACACACTCCTGAAGTGTCAGCTTTCTCTGTTGGATTGTTTAAGATTAGCTTAGAGTAATTCCTGGGACTGCACTAGGCATCCTTGTTAGGAGCAGTCAGGACTGCATTATCTGTTTGCCTTGTTCTGTCTGGGAGTGTAGGCCGGAGCAGCGGTTGCTACCGGTAACTCCTTCTGTCTTGCGATTGTCCTGTCACCAGCGGCGGTCGACAGGAAATCGTTCTGTCTGTCTGGATCGCACTCGCCCTAGGCGGTGGATTCTTGTGGTCTGTATCTTGGAGCTAACCTTAGCTATGGTAGCTTCTGGTTACTCCTTCTGTCTGTTGTGTGCTTGGATCACACTGCTCTGACGGAAGAGCAGTGGATCTTTCTCATACTTGGTTCGCACTGGCTCTGACAGTAAGAGCAGTGGTTCCTGTGTGACTCATTCCTGTTTCTCGTTTTTCTGTCTTGTCTGATACGAACTCTTGCTGGAGGCTCAGTGAGGTAACCGTTAAGCAAGCGCTCGCGTCCTCTGTTTCGTGGTTGTCTGTGGGTGGTTAGTTAGGCGTGCTTGTCTCTGTTGTGCTTAACACGCGAAGACCGCGCTGTAAACCCATTCGCTGTTGCGAATGAGTGCGGTGTTCGCGTTTAGTTAGCGTCTGTTATTTTCCTTATCTTCTCATTGTATGATTTGCTGTGCCTTTGCTACTCTTGTGCCCTGTCTTGCTTTAGCCTTGTGTCACCTCTGGCAATCGCCTCTCTCGCGATTGCGTTCCTACTTCATATCTGCTGTTGTGTATGCACCGTCGCGGGTTGGCGACTAGATTGGTGCACACATACATTGTGTCCCTGTGCTCATTCTCATTCGCAATCGCTTCTCTTGCGATTGCGTTCTCACTTGGTCTCCTCTGTTGTGTGTCCACCATTGTAGGTTGGCGACTAGATTGGTGCACACACATACATTCCTCCTCTGTGCTTATTCTGTCTTGTGTCGCTGTTGGCAATCACCAACTCCTGCGATTGCCTTCTCGCCTGCTCTTCATGGTTGTGTGTTCGTCGTCGCTGGGTGGCGACTAGATTGGTGGACACACATACCCTCTGTCACTTTACTCTCTCTTTAAGGGCTATCTTGCCCTGCGTTTCTTCCCTTCGTACAATTCCTATCTGGCATCTGTGGCAGGGCAGAGGATCTGTTCCTCTGCACTCCACAGCCCCACCTGTCGACAGGAATTGCCCTCTACAGGTGCGTTGCACCTTTTGCTGGGTTCTCTCAAATTATACGCTTGTGGAGGATTTCCGCAGTGTCAGCGCGCGTCCTGTGCGCTGACCACGGAGAGAATTCCACAATCGTTACACACCACACTTGAAAGACATCTTGAGACCAGAGACACGCCCAATGCATTCATTTGGTAGATATAAAGGTCTTTATTATTCTTATTATTCTTATTTTCTTTTTTTAATTAGTGTATTGAGAATTAAGTTGCAGCTTGAATATTTGGTTCTTATATTGATATTAATTAATATTTTAGAATTTGAAAAGAGGTAAATTCTTTGAACGTGCACATTAACCACTTGAGGACCACAGTCTTTTCGCCCCTTAAGGACCAGAGCCTTTTTCTCCATTCAGACCACTGCAGCTTTCACGGTTTATTGCTCGGTCATACAACCTACCACCTAAATGAATTTTACCTCCTTTTCTTGTAACTAATACAGCTTTCTTTTGGTGCTATTTGATTGCTGCTGCGATTTTTACTTTTTATTATATTCATCAAAAAAGACATGAATTTTGTCAAAAAAAAGGATTTTTTTTTTAACTTTCTGTGCTGACATTTTTCAAATAAAGTAAAATTTCTGTATACATGCAGCACGAAAAATGTGGACAAACATGTTTTTGATAAAAAAAAAAAAACATTCAGTGTATATTTATTGGTTTGGGTAAAAGTTATAGCGTTTACAAACTATGGTGCCAAAAGTGAATTTTCCTATTTTGAAGCATCTCCGACTTTTCTGACCACCTGTCATGTTTCATGAGGTGCTAAAATTCCAGGATAGTATAAATACCCCCCAAATGACCCCATTTTGGAAAGAAGACATCCCAAAGTATTCACTGAGAGGCATGGTGAGTTCATAGAAGATTTTATTTTTTGTCACAAGTTAGCGGAAAATGACACTTTGGCGTCAATTCACCAGAGAGGATTTACTAAGAGAAAAAAGGTAGGTAGTTTATCTCATGAGGTATTTTAACACTCTGGAGTCAATTCACCTGTGTGAGAGGACAGAGAGAAAAATGTTCGATAGCAGGGGATAATGTAGAGATATGCATGAGGAAAGTGTGAGAAAGCAGAGAGTTATGTAATCGGTATTAATGATTTACATGGGATACTTTTCCTCTCTGTAAGCTTGAAAGTGAAGCATTGTGGGTAGGAGGCGGAGTTTTACCACTACGTGACCAGAGTATTCCCGCCTTTTACTGCCGGATCATATCATAAATCATATCACGAGTGAGTCTGAACTTTTTCGTCACCTCTGTCTCAGTAAAATTATCAAGAACTGTTCTCTCATGAAAAATACGAGGGGCGATTAAACAGACCCTCCTCCTGTGCCTTCGTCTCCTCATAATAGAAGCAAGCTCTGAGGCCTAGTGCACACCAGAGCGGTTCGGCTGCATTTTGCGATCCGCTTGCGGCTGCGGATACGATTGGGTAATGCATTTCAATGGGCTGGTGCACACCAGAGCGGGAGGCGTTTTGCAGAAACGCATACTCCCGGGCTTCTGCAGATTTTGGATTGCGGAGGCGTTTCTGCCTCAATGTTAAGTATAGGAAAAACGCAAACTGCTCTGAAAAACGGCACTTCAGAGCGGTTTGCCAGGCGGTTTTTGTTACAGTAGCTGTTCAGTAATAGCTTTACTGTAACAATACATGAAATCTACTACACCAAAAATGCTTCACAAAACCGCAAAATGCTAGCTGAAACACTACTGAAAAATAAGAAAAAGCGTTTCAAAATCTGCTAGCATTTTGCGGATCTGCTAGCGGTTTTTGGTGTGCACCAGGCCTAACAGAGTAAGCTCAAAAGGCTCCATCTTCCACAGCAGCAGCTGCTGTGTGAAAACCACGATATCTCCAGGTTCATTCAGGGGATAAAGAGATGAAAAAATAACGAATGGCCACACCCCCTTTCTTCCCTGGTGAATTGTGATTTGGAGAAAAACTAACTACTAACTATCACTTATTTATCTCATACTTATCCATTTATCTCTTGCATTTCTCTCTGTCGATATTTTCCCCTATACTTCTGGAGAATTGCTATTTGGAGATATCACAGGAGGTAAATTACCTCCCAAGAGATAAATAGGTTGGTAACCTCTGGTGAATTGACGCCTTTGTGACAAAAAAAAAAGTTTCCATTTCTTCTAACTTGCGACAAAAAAAAATGAAATCTGCCACGGACTCACTAAGCCCCTCTCTGAATACCTTGAAGTGTCTACTTTCCAAAATGGGGTCATTTGTGGGGTGTGTTTACTGTCCTGGCATTTTGGGGGTGCCTAATTGTAAGCACCCCTGTAAAGCCTAAAGCTGCTCATTGGACTTTGGGCCCCTTAGCGCAGTTAGGCTGCAAAAAAGTGCCACACATGTGGTATTGCCGTACTCAGGAGAAGTAGTATAATGTGTTTTGGGGTGTATTTTTACACATACCCATGCTGGGTGGGAGAAATATCTCTGTAAATGACAATTTTTTTATTTTTTTTACACACAATTGTCCATTTACAGAGAGATTTCTCCCACTCAGGGGCCCAAAGTCCAATGAGTACCTTTAGGATTTCACAGGTCATTTTGTGACATTTGGTTTCAAGACTACTCCTCACGGTTTAGGGCCCCTAAAATGTCAGGGCAGTATAGGAACCCCACTAATGACCCCATTTTAGAAAGAAGACACCCCAAGGTATTCTGTTAGGAGTATGGTGAGTTCATAGAAGATTTTCTTTTTTGTCACAAGTTAGCGGAAATTGATTTTAATTGTTTTTTTCCACAACGTGTCATTTTCCGCTAACCTGTGACAAAAAATAAAATCTTCTATGAACTCACCATACACCTAACAGAATACCTTGGGGTGTCTTCTTTCTAAAATGGGGTCACTTGTGGGGTTCATATACTGCCCTGGCATTTTAGGGGCCCTAAACCGTGAGGAGTAGTCTTGAAACCAAATGTCTCTTTGGGCCCCTTAGCGCATTTAGGCTGCAAAAAAGTGTCACACATGTGGTACCGCCGTACTCAGAAGAAGTAGTATAATGTGTTTTGTGGTGTATTTTTACACATGCCCATGCTGGGTGGGAGAAATATCTCTGTAAATGACATATTTTTTATTTTTTTTTACACACATTTGTCCATTTACAGAGAGATTTCTCCCACCCAGCATGGGCATGTGTAAAAATACACCCCAAAACACATTATACTACTTCTTCTGAGTACGGCGGTACCACATGTGTGACACTTTTTTGCAGCCTAGGTGCGCTAAGGGGCCCAACGTCCTATTCACAGGTCATTTTGAGGCATTTGTTTTCTAGACTACTCCTCACGGTTTAGGGCCCCTAAAATGCCAGGGCAGTATAGGAACCCCACAAGTGACCCCATTTTAGAAAGAAGACACCCCAAGGTATTCCGTTAGGTGTATGGTGAGTTCATAGAAGATTTTATTTTTGTCACAAGTTAGTGAAAAATGACACTTTGTGAAAAAAACAATAAAAATCAATTTCCGCTAACTTTTGACAAAAAATAAAATCTTCTATGAACTCGTCATACACCTAACAGAATACCTTGGGGTGTCTTTTATCTAAAATGGGGTCACTTGTGGGGTTCCTATACTACCTTGGCATTTTACGGGCCCAAAACCGTGAGTAGTCTGGAAACCAAATGTCTCAAAATGACTGTTCAGGGGTATAAGCATCTGCAAATTTTGATGACAGGTGGTCTATGAGGGGCAAATTTTCTGGAACCGGTCATAAGCAGGGTGGCCTTTTAGATGACAGGTTGTATTGGGCCTGATCTGATGGATAGGAGTGCTAGGGGGGGTGACAGGAGTTGATTGATGGGTGTCTCAGGGGGTGGTTAGAGGGGAAAATAGATGCAATCAATGCACTGGGGAGGTGATCGGAAGGGGGTCTGAGGGGGATCTGAGGGTTTGGCCGAGTGATCAGGAGCCCACATGGGGCAAATTAGGGCCTGATCTGATGGGTAGGTGTGCTAGGGGGTGACAGGTGGTGACAGGAGGTGATTGATGGGTGTCTCAAGGTGTGATTAGAGGGGGGAATAGATGCAAGCAATGCACTGGTGAGGTGATCAGGGCTGGGGTCTGAGGGCGCTCTCAGGGTGTGGGCGGGTGATTGGGTGCCCTCGGGGCAGACAGGGGTCTAAGCTGATGGGTAGCAGTGACAGGTGATGTCAGGGGGTGATTGATGGGTAATTAGTGGGTGTTTAGAGGAGAGAACAGATGTAAACAATGCACTTAGGAGGTGATCTGACGTCGGGTCTGCATTCGATCTGATGGTGTGGGTGGGTGATCAGATTGCCCGCAAGGGGCAGGTTAGGGGCTGATTGATGTGTGGCAGTGACAGGGGGTGATTGATGGGTGATTGACAGGTGATTGACAGGTGATCAGTGGGTTATTACAGGGAAGAACAAATGTAAATAATGCACTGGCGAATTGATAAAGGGGGGTCTGAGGGCAATCTGAGCGTGTGGGCGGGTGATTGGGTGCCCGCAAGGGGCAGATTAGGGTTTAATCTGATGGGTAACAGTGACAGGTGGTGATAGGGTGTGGTTGATGGGTGATCGATGGGTAATAATTAGTGGGTGTGTAGAGGAGAGAACAGATGTAAACAATGCACTTGGGAGGTGATCTGATGTCGGGTTTGTGGGCGATTTGATGGTGTGGGTGGGTGATCAGATTGCCCGTAAGGGGCAGGTTAGGGGCTGATTGATGGGTGGCAGTGACAGGGGGTGATTGATGGGTGGCAGTGATAGGGGGTGTTTGACGGGTGATTGATAGGTGAATTACAGGCAGAGCCGGCGCTACCATAGAGGCAAAGGAGGCAGCTGCCCCAGGGCCCCAGAGCCCCAGAGCTTGTAGGGGCCCCCAGTGGCTACAAGAGGAAAAAAAAATTTTTCAAATCGGCCTTATAGTTTTTTAGAAAATCTATTTTAGGCCTCTTGCACACTGCAAGTGATTCAGATTCAGATTCCGCTTTTTAATCAGTTTTTACATCCGATTCAGATTCAGATTTGCAGTTTGCTCCCTGCACACTGCAAATCGGAATCTGAATCGGATGTAAAAACTGATTAAAAAGCGGAATCTGAATCTGAATCACTTGCAGTGTGCAAGAGGCCTTAAAGTTTCAAAGGAAATAAAATACACATTTAAAAACCTGCCGACTTTAATGGTTAATAGCAAATCCATCTTGAATGCTATAAACCCTAAATTTGCAGGATATGCTAAGGAGATCATTAGGAATAAGAGGAAAAAACAATTTTTCAAAAAGACCTTATAGTTTTGAGAAAGACGATTTTAAAGTTTCGAAGGAAAAAAGTATACTTTTAAATGCGGTAGGCACAGACTACCCAGCAAGCTCATGGGGACCCAGAACTCATTGGGGTGTGTAAGGGACTACAATGGTCCTAAAAGCCCCCTTACTAAGATGTTAAGAAAAACAAACGTTTTCTTTCCTAAAACAGAAAGAATTTGCAATAATTCAGGTTGGAGTGACCTCGAGATGTCTCCCAGGCACCACTGCTGAATATATGCAAATTAACCATTGTACCCTTAGAAGCTAAACACACCTCCAGAACCGCTGGAATGCAATGATGTGTCAGCTTGTTAATATGTACAGAGTTATAATAATCCAACATGCATACAGACTGTTTCGGATTGTTTGATCCTCATCAGTGCATGGCATGGATTAATTTGGCTCTATGGAGTAGGGCTTGTAAATCCGAGAGGCACAGACTAACCAGCATATTAACAAGCTGACACATCATTGCATTCCAGCGGTTCTGGAGGTGTGTTTAGCTTCTAAGGGTACAATGGTTAATTTGCATATATTCAGCAGTGGTGCCTGGGAGACATCTCAAGCTCACTCCAACCTGAATTATCGCAAATTCTTTCTGTTTTAGGAAAGCAAACTTTTGTTTTTTTTTTAAATGCGGTAAATGTCACTTTTAGTAGCAAACCTAATGGTAGTGTATTTTACATGCATCAAACGAAAGCGCAATAAATTTTCTGTCGGGGTTTCCAGGGGGTCTATACGCAGCTGCAGTGCTTTGGCCAGGGATCGCTATACAGCCGCAATATGGCTGTATGAAGATCCCTGGCATTTTTTCCTATTTTCCCAATTTTTGTTTTATGTTTAGAGTGTGGGAATTTAAAAACAAAATTATGTGGGGTCCCCCCCTCCTGAAACGTTTTAACCCCTTGTCCCCCATGCAGGCTGAGATAGCCAGAATGTGGAGCTCTGACCGATTGGGGCTTCACACCCTGACTATACCAGCTGCAAAAAAGGTCCCGTAATGCCAATTTTTGTTCCAGGGTATATGTTGGTTTATTTTGCCCTGAGGCCCCATTGTTGCTTATACCGGCCCTTTTGACAGGTGATCAGTGGGTTATTACAGGGAAGAACATATGTAAATAATGCACTGGGGAATTGATAAGGTGGGGTCTGAGGGCAATCTGAGCGTGTGGGCGGGTGATTGGGTGCCCGCAAGGGGCAGATTAGGGTCTAATCTGATGGGTAGCAGTGACAGGGGGTGATCGATGGGTAATTAGTGGGTGTTTAGAGGAGAGGAAAGATGTAAACAATGCACTTGTGAGGTGATCTGATTTGGTCGGGTTTGCGGGCGATCTGATGGTGTGGGTGGGTGATCTGATTGCCCGCAAGGGGCAGGTTAGGGGCTGATTGATGGGTGGCAGTGGCAGGGGGTGATTGATGGGTGATTGACAGGTGATTGACAGGTGATCAGTGGGTTATTACAGGGGGGATAAATGCATACAGTACACCGGGGGGGGGGGGGTGTTGGGGAGAATCTGAGGGGTGGGGGGTGATCAGGAGGGAGCAGGGGGCAGTTTAGGGAATACAAAAAAATAGTGTTGACAGATAGTGACAGGGAGTGATTGATGGGTGATTAGGGGGGTGATTGGGTGCAAACATGGGTCTGGGGGGTGGGCAGGGGGGGGGGGTCTAAAGGGTTCTGTGGGCGATCAGGGGGCAGGGGGGGGGGGGAGATCAGTGTGATTGGGTGCAGACTAGGGTGGCTGCAGCCTGCCCTGGTGGTCCCTCGGACACTGGGACCACCAGGGCAGGAGGCAGCCTGTATAATAAGCTTTGTATACATTACAAAGCCTATTATACACTATCCGTGCGGCGATCCGGGTGCTAGTAACCCACCGGCGCTTCTGAACGGCCGGCGGGTTACAGCGCGGGGGGGGGGGGCGGAGCCAGTCGCCGGCGGCTGATCGCGTCATGAATGACGCGATCGCCGCATAACCACGCCTGCCGCCGCCACCCCCGATGGGCGTATTGCGGTCGTTCAGGCCCAGTACTTGCCGCCGCCCATCGGCTGTGGGCGGTCGGCAAGTGGTTAAAAGAGTTTGCTGTTATCGATATTAATTTTTCGATAGATTTATCTCTATTATTATAAAGTTATAACTTTAAAGCTTTCACTTAATGGATAAATACATAGTTTCCTCAGGCAGACCAGGTTTTCTATTTTCTTAAGTTACAATTCTGTTTTAAAAATAGATTTGGGTTTTTACCGTACAAGGGGCAATGCCCAGGTATATGGTATTGCATATACAAATTAGGTCCGCCATCTTGTTTCCATAAGTCCTGTAGTAAGCTGCATGATTGACACACCCTGTTCGGTCTATGGATAGCTAGTTGCTGGGAGCTTTCCGAATAAATTTTGTATATATTTATTTAAAAACAACAGCCTTGTTGTCCGTTTGTGGTCAGCTGGTCCACCACCGCGACCAAAACATTTTAAACTTTTTAGCCACTTTTATATTTCCGGCGCCTCTGTACACCGTCTTGCATATGGATAGCTATGATTCATGATACAGTGGATTGCAAAAGTATTCGGCCCCCTTGACGTTTTCCACATTTTATCACATTACTGCCACAAACATGAATCAATTTTATTGGTATTCCACGTGAAAGACCAATACAAAGTGCTGTACACGTGAGAAGTGGAATGAAAATCATACATGATTCCAAACATTTTTTACAAAGCAATAACTGCAAAGTGGGGTGTGCGTAATTATTCAGCCCCCTTTTGTCTGAGTGTAGTCAGTTGCCCATAGATATTGCCTGATGAGTGCTAATGACTAAATAGAGTGCAGCTGTGTGTGTCAGTACAAATACAGCTGCTCTGTGATGGCCTCAGAGGTTGTCTAAGAGAATCTTTGGAGCAACAACACCATGAAGTCCAAAGAACACACCAGACAGGTCAGGGATAAAGTTATTGAGAAATTGAAAGCAGGCGTAGGCTACAAAAAGATATCCAAAGCCTTGAACATCCCACGGAGCACTGTTCAAGCGATCATTCAGAAATGGAGGGAGTATGGCACAACTGCAAACCTACCAAGACGAGGCTGTCCACCTAAACTCACAGGCCAAACAAGGAGAGCGCTGATCAGAAATGCAGTCAAGAGGCCCGTGGGGGCTCTGGATGAGCTGCAGAGATCTACAGCTCAGGTGGGGGAATCTGTCCATAGGACAACTATTAGTCGTGCACTGCACAAAGTTGGCCTTTATGGAAGAGTGTCAAGAAGAAAGCCATTGTTAACAGAAAAGCACAAGAAGACCCGTTTGCAGTTTGCCACAAGCCATGTGGGGGACACAGCAAACATGTGGAAGAAGGTGCTCTGGTCAGATGAGACCAAAATGGAACTTTTTGGCCAAAATGCGAAACGCTATGTGTGGCGGTAAACTAACACTGCACATCACTCAGAACACACCATCCCCACTGTCAAATATGGTGGTGGCAGCTTCATGCTCTGGGGGTGCTTCTTTTCAGCAGAGACAGGGAAGCTGGTCAGAGTTGATGGGAAGATGGATGGAGCCAAATACAGGGAAATCTTGGAAGAAAACCTCTTGGAGTCTGCAAAAGACTTGAGACTGGGGCGGAGGTTCACCTTCCAGCAGAACAACAACCCTAAACATAAAGACAGGGCAACAATGGAATGGTTTAAAACAAAACATATCCATGTGTTAGAATGGCCCAGCCAAAGTCCAGATCTAAATCCAATCGAGAATCTGTGGCAAGATCTAAAAAAAACTGCTGTTCACAAACGCTGTCCATCTAATCTGACTGAGCTGGAGCTGTTTTGCAAAGAAGAATGGGCAAGGATTTCAGTCTCTAGATGTGCAAAGCTGGTAGAGACCTACCCTAAAAGACTGGCAGCTGTAATTGCAGCAAACGGTGATTCTACAAAGTATTAACTCAGGGGGCTGAATAATTACGCATACCCCACTTTTCAGTTATTGATTTGTAAAAAAATGTTTGGAATCATGTATGATTTTTGTTCCAATTCTCACGTGTACACCACTTTGTATTGGTCTTTCACATGGAATTCCAATAAAATTGCTTCATGTTTGTGGCAGTAATGTGACAAAATGTGGAAAACTTCAAGGGGGCCGAATACTTTTGCAAGCAACTTGTATGTGCTCTGTGGTCTTTATACTGCTTTGACTGCACAATTGTCTCTGATAAGACAGGCTTGAAGTTTTATATACCAAGCCTATTGTTTTGCAAGTGTTGTTTGATTTGATACTTGAACTTTGAAGTGTGAGAAAACGCGGAAGCACCGCCGCATTCACTTCTGGCAAGGCAGCGGATTCCGCGGCCAGAGCGGCAGCTGATGCATGTGCTCACTCGTCTTTGTGTCTGCCTGAACGCGGAGGAACCGCCGCATGCGCTGGTGGCATGGTGGCGGATTCCGCGTGCAGCACAGCGGGCATTTCACAGCAAAGTTCTGGTGTGGCTGGGAGCTGTAGTCCACATAGGTTTAGGTGGATGCGCGTGTGCGCGCTGAGAGGAAGAGCTTTATGCCAGTCAGTGGGGGATCAGCTGACTAGGCTGGTCAGCTGACACCAGAAACGGTTTCCATTGGTCCAGCACTTGGGGGAGGCGCTGCAGAGCGCTGAACGATATATACTGGTGGCTGGGAGTTTGCTGGTTGTCTGCCGTTGCGATCACTACGTGGTAGCACTCAGACCTTGTCAGTATCTGTGTTTATTAGACCAGTTTCCAAAGGTGTTGATGGCCAAGGATCTCACACCTTAGTCTAGGAATTCTGTTATTATCTGTATTATATTCTAGATCAGTTTCCAAGGTGTTGACGGCCAAGGAACTCACACCTTAGCTTAGACATTGTTGATTATTTGTTATGACCTTCTGCTTTCCTGACCATTCTTCTGATCTCTGATTTTGTACTTTTGTCTCTCTGATACTCTGTTGCCAAAACTCGGCTAGTCTCTGGATTCTGCATCTGCCTCCTGTCTCTGTACTTTATCTGTCCGTGTGTTAACGACCTGGCTTGTCCGACCTCTAGAACTATCTCTCCTGTTAGGAGATAGTTCACAGATCTGTCAGTGACACTTCTCCATTGGTGTCACTCACATTCTGTCCTTCCCACTCGCTGTCTGACTCCTCCCCGGGGAGAGTCCAGACTACGGAAGGAACCAGTTGCCGAGCAGTATTCCTATTTGCTCTTGCACCTGTCTTCCACGTGCGCTCCTCAAAGTATTACTGTTCCACCAAAACACTCTTATCACTCAGGTGTCCAGAGGTTAGAGATATATCTGATTATCGGTGATACTGCAGATCATCAATAATCTGGTATATATCTGCATTCTCTGTGATACTGCTGATCACCGGTAATCAGATCCTCTCTGTGTTACACCGATCGTTACAGAACAGCAGACCAAACTCAAATGGACGCACTCACGGCCCGTCTGGACTAGAGTTGGGCCGAACCTCCGATTTTAGGTTCGCGAACCGGGTTCGCGAACTTCCGCGGAAGGTTCGGTTCGCGTTAAAGTTCGCGAACCGCAATAGACTTCAATGGGGATGCGAACTTTGAAAAAAAAAAATAATTATGCTGGCCACAAAAGTGATGGAAAAGATGTTTCAAGGGGTCTAACACCTGGAGGGGGGCATGGCGGAGTGGGATACACGCCAAAAGTCCCCGGGAAAAATCTGGATTTGACGCAAAGCAGCGTTTTAAGGGCAGAAATCACATTGAATGCTAAATGACAGGCCTAAAGTGCTTTAAAACATCTTGCATGTGTATACATCAATCAGGTAGTGTAATTAAGGTACTGCTTCACACTGACACACCAAACTCACCGTGTAACGCACCGCAAACAGCTGTTTGTACTAGTGACGGCTGTGCTGGACTGGTGCGCACCATGGCGAGAGTGCAGGTTTTGGTGGCTTTACAGCCCATATGGTCGGCCTGGCTGATGTAGCTGAATGACAGAACAGTGACTGTCCAGCTGATCAAATTTGGTCTGACCACAATGAAGCAACGACCTTATTATCTTTTGTGTGCCCCCCGAGACACTCATCTAGGCGCCGGTCATTGCTTCATTGTGATACGCAAGCCCCTTCACCACGGCAAGGTAATGATCACGAAGGGGAATGGGCGCATATACATGCCTTTTCTTTTGTTGTTGCAGCTGCCCTCAGTGCAGCCAGAAAAATTAGGCAGTCATGTACACGCACCATAAAAATTATTACAGCGGCCGCTGCTAGCAGCGGCCTAAAAAATTCAGCAATCCGCCTGGAGTCCCGGACCCTGTTGGTGGTGGCGGAGAAGGTAGTGAAGCGGCCTGCAGGCAGACATGCTGTGTGGAGGGACTGGGAGCGACTTAGTCTTTTTGGGGCAGGCCAGGCAGCCAGTCACACGGCGTGCAGGCAGAGATGCTGTGTGTGCGGGGACTGACTTAGTCTTGGGGCGGGCAGCAGCCCTCCGGGATCCATGCCTCATTCATTTTGATAAAGGTGAGGTACTTAACACTTTTGTGACTTAGGCGACTTCTCTTCTCTGTGACAATGCCTCCAGCTGCGCTGAAGGTCCTTTCTGAGAGGACGCTTGCGGCAGGGCAGGAGAGAAGTTGGATGGCAAATTGGGACAGCTCTGGCCACAGGTCAAGCCTGCGCACCCAGTAGTTCAAAGGTTCCTCATCGCTGTTCACAGCAGTGTCTACATCCACACTTAAGGCCAGGTAGTCGGCTACCTGCCGGTCGAGGCGTTGGTGGAGGGTGGATCCACTGAACAGAACAGGTATACAGTGGCGGGTCCACTGAACAGAACAGGTATACAGTGGCGGGTTCACAGAACAGGTATACAGTGGCGGGTCCACTGAACAGAACAGGTATACAGTGGCGGGTTCACAGAACAGGTATGCAGTGGCAGGATCACTGAACAGGTATGCAGTGGCAGGATCACTGAACAGGTATGGAGTGGCAGGATCACAGTACAGGTATGCAGTGGGCTGAGGGCTCACTGAACAGAACAGGTATGCAGTGGCAGGATCACTGAACAGGTATGGAGTAGTGTTGGGCGAACATCTAGATGTTCGGGTTCGGGCCGAACAGGCCGAACATGGCCGCGATGTTCGGGTGTTCGACCCGAACTCCGAACATAATGGAAGTCAATGGGGACCCGAACTTTTGTGGTTTGTAAAGCCTCCTTACATGCCACATACCCCAAATTTACAGGGTATGTGCACCTTGGGAGTGGGTACAAGAGGAAAAAAAAATTAGCAAAAAGAGCTTATAGTTTTTGAGAAAATCGATTTTAAAGTTTCAAAGGGAAAACTGTCTTTTAAATGCGGGAAATGTCTGTTTTCTTTGCACAGGTAACATGTTTTTTGTCGGCATGCAGTCATAAATGTAATACATATAAGAGGTTCCAGGAAAAGGGACCGGTAACGCTAACCCAGCAGCAGCACACGTGATGGAACAGGAGGAGGGTGGCGCAGGAGGAGAAGAAGGCCACGCTTTGTGAGACACAACAACCCCGGCCTTGCATGAGGGCAAGAAGCGTGCGGATAGCAGGCTTTGTACCGCCATGCAGTCATAAATGTAATAAAGATAAGTGGTTCAATAAACAGGGACCACGCGGCAACGCTAACCCAGCAGCAGCAGACGTGATGGAACAGGAGGAGGCGCAGGAGGAGAAGGCCACGCTTTGTGAGACACAACAACCCAGGCCTTGCATGAGGGCAAGAAGCGTGCGGATAGCATGCTTTGTACCGCCATGCAGTCATAAATGTAATAAAGATAAGTGGTTCAATAAACAGGGACCACGCGGCAACGCTAACCCAGCAGCAGCACACGTGATGGAACAGGAGGAGGGTGGCGCAGGAGGAGAAGAAGGCCACGCTTTGTGAGACACAACAACCCCGGCCTTGCATGAGGGCAAGAAGCGTGCGGATAGCAGGCTTTGTACCGCCATGCAGTCATAAATGTAATAAAGATAAGTGGTTCAATAAACAGGGACCACGCGGCAACGCTAACCCAGCAGCAGCAGACGTGATGGAACAGGAGGAGGCGCAGGAGGAGAAGGCCACGCTTTGTGAGACACAACAACCCAGGCCTTGCATGAGGGCAAGAAGCGTGCGGATAGCATGCTTTGTACCGCCATGCAGTCATAAATGTAATAAAGATAAGTGGTTCAATAAACAGGGACCACGCGGCAACGCTAACCCAGCAGCAGCAGACGTGATGGAACAGGAGCAGGCGCAGGAGGAGAAGGCCACGCTTTGTGAGACACAACAACCCAGGCCTTGCATGAGGGCAAGAAGCGTGCGGATAGCATGCTTTGTACCGCCATGCAGTCATAAATGTAATAAAGATAAGTGGTTCAATAAACAGGGACCACGCGGCAACGCTAACCCAGCAGCAGCAGACGTGATGGAACAGGAGCAGGCGCAGGAGGAGAAGGCCACGCTTTGTGAGACACAACAACCCAGGCCTTGCATGTGGACAAAAAGCGTGCGGATATAGCAGCAATGCTTTTTGCCGCCATGCAGTCATAAATGTAATACAGATGAGAGGTTCAATAAACAGGGCCCGGAAACGCAACACCATCCCAGATGTTCATTGGTCATGTTACTTGGTTGGGGTCCTGGAGTGTTGCGTAGTCATTTCCAATCCAGGATTGATTCATTTTAATTTGAGTCAGACGGTCTGCATTTTCTGTAGAGAGGCGGATACGCCGATCTGTGACGATGCCTCCGGCAGCACTGAAACAGCGTTCCGACATAACGCTGGCTGCCGGGCAAGCCAGCACCTCTATTGCGTACATTGCCAGTTCGTGCCAGGTGTCTAGCTTCGATACCCAATAGTTGAAGGGTGCAGATGGATGGTTCGACACAGCTACGCCATCTGACATGTAGTCCTTGACCATCTTCTCCAGGCGATCGGTGTTGGAGGTGGATCTGCACGCTTGCTGTTCAGTGGGCTGCGGCTGCATGGGTGTCAGAAAATTTTCCCACTCCAAGGACACTGCCGATACCATTCCCTTTTGGGTACTAGCTGCGGCTTGCGTTGTTTGCTGCCCTCCTGGTCGTCCTGGGTTTGCGGAAGTCAGTCTGTCTGCGTACAACTGGCTAGAGGAGGGGGAGGATGTCAATCTCCTCTCTAAAGTCTCCACAAGGGCCTGCTGGTATTCTTCCATTTTGACCTGTCTGACTCTTTCTTCAAGCAGTTTTGGAACATTGTGTTTGTACCGTGGATCCAGAAGGGTATAAACCCAGTAATTGGTGTTGTCCAGAATGCGCACAATGCGTGGGTCACGTTCAATGCAGTCTAGCATGAATTGAGCCATGTGTGCCAGAGTCCTACCAGAATCCTCATCATCCTCTTGTGAGCGTTGTGATAGTTGTTGTGATGCATCATAGTCGTCACCTTCCTCCTGGTCTGCTTCTGCTGACCATTCGCGTTGAATTGTGGAAGTCCAACGTGCACCGCTCTGGCCCTCGTCAGTGGTGGCATGAAATTCCTGCTCCAACTCCAGCTGTTCCTCCTCCTCTTCTTCGTCATAGCTGCTGGGGCCAGCGTTCCCTGAGGCGGATGGCCTGATGTTGGTACCATCACGCTGATCGTTTTCTCCTTCAGATTCCCCCAGTTGCATCATGACAGCTGTTTCCTTGATTTTTAACATCGACCTCTTCAGTAAACACAGCAGTGGTATGGTAATGCTGACTGAAGAGTTGTCACTGCTCACAAGCAACGTGGATTGCTCAAAATTTTGGAGGACTTGGCAGAGGTCCAACATGTTGGCCCAATCGGATCCACAGAAGCTTGGCAGCTGGCCGGATGCGCCTCGGTACTGCGCCGTCATGTACTGGACCACTGCACTCTTCTGCTCGCAAAAGCGGGCTAGCATGTGCAGCGTAGAATTCCAGCGCGTAGGGACATCACACAGCAAGCGATGGTGGGGGAGATTGAAGCGCTCCTGCATCTTGGCGAGTGCCCCCGAAGCAGTACTGGAATTTCTACAATGTTTGGACACTCGACGCACCTTCAACAGCAGATCGGGCACGCCTGGGTATGTCCTCAGGAACCGCTGAACTACTAGGTTCATCACGTGCGCCAGGCAAGGGATGTGTGTCAGCTTAGCCAACCTTAAAGCGCGAATGAGATTACTCCCATTATCACACACAACCATGCCCGGTTTCAGGTCCAGCGGTGCCAGCCACAAATCCGTCTGTTCCTTTATTCCCCTCCAAATTTCCTCCCCTGTGTGCTGCTTATCCCCAAGGCAGATAAGCTTCAGCAACGCTTGCTGACGCATGCCAACAGCTGTGCTGCACTGCTTCCACGATCCTACTGCTGCTGGGTTAGCGTTTCCGGATGAGGTACAGCTTTGAGATGCGTTGGAGGAGAAGGAGTCAGAGAGGTAGGTGCTGCTGTTGTTATCCAGTGGGAGGGACGGCGGTGCAGCTGTTTGTGGCGTGGGCAACACCCGTGCCGTAGCAGGTGAGGAATCGCTGCCAGGCTCCACAAGGTTCACCCAGTGCGCGGTAAGGGAGATGTATCGACCCTGGCCGAACGCACTCGTCCAGGTGTCAGTGGTGAGGTGAACCTTGCAGGCAACGGCATTCTTCAAGCTTCGGGTTATTTTGCTGACCACGTGCTCATGCAACTCAGGCACTGCAGAGCGTGCAAAGTGGTAGCGGCTGGGAACCACGTAACGTGGGATGGCCACTGACATCATGCCCTTGAAGCTGTTTGTCTCCACCAATCGATATGGCAGCATTTCGCAGGCCAGAAGCTTGGCTATGCTGGCTGTTACTGCCACGGCCCGGGGGTCATTTGCTGGCAATTTCCTCTTGCGCTCAAACATCTCCGACACAGACAACTGAACCGTAGCGCTGCACACGGAAGGGCTGTTGGTTGTTGTGTTTGATGAACACTGGGAGACCTCAAGAGCACTACTCCGGAAAGTGACAGTGTCAGCGTCGTCTGATGTTTGTGAATGTTGTGAACCACGCAATGGCTGGGCTACTGCTGCTGCTGAGGCGGGTCTGGTGAACCCAAGGGAGGCAGTGTTGTTTCTGGTACCCTGTCCTGACGCGTTTGCCCAAAGAGTGGGATGTTTGGATAGCATGTGACGGCTCATGCTGGTGGTGGAGAGGTTGTTAATATTTTTCCCCCTGCTCAGGCGGGTCTTGCACACCTTGCAAATCGCCATGGTAACATCCTCAGTGCAGTCTTCAAAGAAAGCCCAGACTTTGGAGCACCTGCCTCCTTGCTGGCGATTTCTGTTTGCTCCTCTTTTGCCTCTCACTTGAACTTCCACGCTTGTGGTGCCTGAAATTGCGCGCCGCCTACCTTGTGGCACAAGGCGAACTCGTGCAGCAGTGTGTTCTTCAACAGACTCATCTGTGCTGCTGCTACGACGGCGATGTTCTCGTTCACAAACAAAATCTGGGTCTCTGTCCACATTGTCCATACCCTCCTCTTCCATCTCCTCAAACTCGTCATATGTCATTGTGGGCCACCGCCGTGGAGTAGAGCTCCCCACAACAACCTCTGCGCAGCACACTCCAACGTCGTCTTCCAGATCTTGTCGGCCGACCTCCTGCAATTGCAACCCCTCCTGCCCAAATTGCTCTGGGATTTGGGTTTCCGAGTCCTCTTCGGACTCGCCTTGTATTTCAGTGCGCGGTGCATTTCCCACAGTTAACGGTTGTGAATCCAGGCACAACATTTCTGGCTGTTCCTCCATTGACCTTTGAAAGGTGGAAGTTTGTTGGGCTGGGAATAGCTCCTGCGAATACCCCATTGTGTCCTGAGGTAATTCATCGGACTGGTTATCTGGCAGTTGTGTGCATGGTGTCGCTGCCGGTTGTGTCAGCTTTGTGCCCACTGGCTCCTTGTAACTGGCTGAGGACTCGGACCTCGTGCGTGATGTGCTGGTGCTGCTTAACCCACTGCTGGACGCTTGAGAGGTCATCCAAGTAATTATCTGGTCCTGTTCTTTTGGATTTGTGAGGGTTGTTGTCCTGGACAACATGGGCGGTATTGAGTGGGTTTTCTTGGGTGCTCCCCTGTGGCCTGTACGTGAACCGTCAGGGGAAACACCTCTTCCCTTGCCCCTCCCTCTTTCACCGGATTTCTTCCTCATTTCACTTATCCTTACAGTACACGCTGACTGGCAGCAGTACAGTGGCAGTACAGAAATGCTATACAGTACCACTATTCCCAGCAGCGACACAGAGCACAATGCTATACAGTGACGGGTGAGCGGTGTACCACTATTCCCAGCAGACACAGAACAGTACACAGAATGCTATATAGTGTGGCTGAACGAGCGGTGTACCACTATTCCCAGCAGACACAGAACAGTACACAGAATGCTATATAGTGTGGCTGAACGAGCGGTGTACTACTGTTCCCAGCAGACACAGAACAGTACACAGAATGCTATATAGTGTGGCTGAACGAGCGGTGTACTACTGTTCCCAGCAGACACAGAACAGTACACAGAATGCTATATAGTGTGGCTGAACGAGCGGTGTACCACTATTCCCAGCAGACACAGAACAGTACACAGAATGCTATATAGTGTGGCTGAACGAGCGGTGTACTACTGTTCCCAGCAGACACAGAACAGTACACAGAATGCTATATAGTGTGGCTGAACGAGCGGTGTACTACTGTTCCCAGCAGACACAGAACAGTACACAGAATGCTATATAGTGTGGCTGAACGAGCGGTGTACTACTGTTCCCAGCAGACACAGAACAGTACACAGAATGCTATATAGTGTGGCTGAACGAGCGGTGTACTACTGTTCCCAGCAGACACAGAACAGTACACAGAATGCTATATAGTGTGGCTGAACGAGCGGTGTACTACTGTTCCCAGCAGACACAGAACAGTACACAGAATGCTATATAGTGTGGCTGAACGAGCGGTGTACTACTGTTCCCAGCAGACACAGAACAGTACACAGAATGCTATATAGTGTGGCTGAACGAGCGGTGTACTACTGTTCCCAGCAGACACAGAACAGTACACAGAATGCTATATAGTGTGGCTGAACGAGCGGTGTACCACTGTTCCCAGCAGACACAGAACAGTACACAGAATGCTATATAGTGTGGCTGAACGAGCGGTGTACTACTGTTCCCAGCAGCGACACACAATGACTGGGGGGGACCCTGGCTAGCGTGGCTGGAGCGCGAACTACCCTGCCTGCCTACCCAAAGCTAAACCCACAGACAAATGGCGGAGATATGACGTGGTTCGGGTATTTATTTACCCGAACCACGTGACAGTTCGGCCAATCAGAGCGCGTTCGGGTCCGAACCACGTGACCCGTTCGGCCAATCACAGCGCTAGCCGAACGTTCGGGGAACGTTCGGCCATGCGCTCTTAGTTCGGCCATATGGCCGAACGGTTTGGCCGAGCACCGTCAGGTGTTCGGCCGAACTCGAACATCACCCGAACAGGGTGATGTTCTGCAGAACCCGAACAGTGGCGAACACTGTTCGCCCAACACTAGTATGGAGTGGCAGGATCACAGTACAGGTATGCAGTGGGCTGAGGGCTCACTGAACAGAACAGGTATGCAGTGGCAGGATCACTGAACAGGTATGCAGTGGCAGGATCACTGAACAGGTATGCAGTGGCAGGATCACAGTACAGGTATGCAGTGGGCTGAGGGCTCACTGAACAGAACAGGTATGCAGTGGCAGGATCACTGAACAGGTATGGAGTGGCAGGATCACAGTACAGGTATGCAGTGGGCTGAGGGCTCACTGAACAGAATAGGTATGCAGTGGCAGGATCACTGAACAGGTATGCAGTGGCAGGATCACAGTACAGGTATGCAGTGGGCTGAGGGCTCACTGAACAGAACAGGTATGCAGCCAGGAAGAAGTTAAGCCTAACTAATCTTTCCCTATATGAGAGACTGCAGCAGCTCGCCCTACTCTCACTAATGCAGGCACACGAGTGGCCGTAATGGCCGCCGCTGCCTGCCTTATATAAGGGGGGGGTGGGGCTCCAGGGGCTAGTGTAGCCTAATTGGCTACACTGGGCCTGCTGACTGTGATGTAGAGGGTCAAAGTTGACCCTCAGTGCATTATGGGGCGAACCGAACTTCTTCCGCAAAAGGTTCGCGTGCGGTACCCGCACGCGAACCACCTAAGTTCGCGCGAACCACGTTCGCCGGCGAACCGTTCGGCCCAACTCTAGTCTGGACACCCTCACCACTGCGGTGGAAGATATCAACCGAGTGCTGGGCAGTCACCAGACGCAACTTAATGCATTGTCTGGGTCTGTTCAGGCCGTACAGACGGCTATGAATGATGTGCGATCTCCTCTTAGCATGGACATACGTATACCCGTACCGGAAAGATTTTCTGGTCACAGATCTGATTTCCGAAATTTTAGGAGTAGAGTGTTGTCATACTTTGAGTTAAGACCCAATACTTCAGGAACAATTACTCAAAGAATCACGTTTATTAAGACCTTGTTATCGGGCGATTCCCAGACCTGGGCATATACTCTCCCCGATGATCACAAAGCCATGACCTCTGTGGAGGAGTTTTTTTAAAGCTATGGCCATAATTTACGACGATCCGGACATTGCCTTGACTTCTGAGCGGAAGCTCAAATTATTGCGTAAAGGCAAGGGTTCAATGGAGGATTATGCAGCCGAATTTAGGAGGTGGTCAGTGTCTGCCAGGTGGGACACATTTGCATTATTCGATTGTTTTTTGTCAGGGCTTTCAGATGAGGTTTCAGAGCTCATGTTAGGACAACCTGAACCTAGGTCCATTGATGAAGCCATTGCATTTGCCATCTGAATAGATCGCCGTCTGCGCTATCATAGGCAGACCCGTGGAATAAGTAGTGTAAGAATTGTGTCTCATGCTGCACCTCCAGTGATTCCACCTCCAGTAATGCCACCTTCACCCACTTCGCCTCCATCTGAGCCAATGCAGATTGGTCGGTCTCGTTTGTCTCAGGTGGAGCAGAAGCGCAGGTTGTCTGAACAGTTGTGTCTCTACTGTGCAGAGGGGGGTCATAGGGTGCAAAATTGTCCCAAGAGGTCGGGAAACGCTACTGCCTAGGTGTACTCAGGGGTCAGGCCCTAGGCGCTCAATTTGTACCCCTCAATGACGAGCGACTTCTTCTCCCTTGTACTATTTCTTGGGAAGATAAGTCTGAAGTTACTGAGGCCATCATTGACTCAGGCTCAGCAGCTAATTTTATGGATTGTGAGTTTGCTAAAAAATTGGGTATTCTGGTCACGCCGATAAACCCACGTATTCAGGTTACGGCAGTGGATGACTCCCCTCTGCAGGGAAACAATCCGCTGTCTCAGACACCAGAAGTAGGAATTACTATCAGGGTGTTACATTTTGAAAAGGTACAGTTGTTTGTGTTACATATGGCCACCTCCACGATTATTCTCGGTATGCCTTAGTTACAGGTGCACTCACCTCAGATCAATTGGGCCACCGGTCAGCTAACCAGCTGGTCTCCCCACTGTTTTCAAAACTGCCTAGTGAAGGTAACATTGGGAAAGACTAAGGTTCAGGTGGAGGGTGTGCCAGATCAGTATTAAGATTTTGCGGACGTGTTTTGTGCCAAGTCAGCCGACAAACATCCCCCACATCGCCCTTTTGATTGTCCTATTGATCTCCATTCAGGTTGTATGCCCCCTAGAGGCCACCTCTATAACTTGTCTGAGCCCGCTCTGTTGCAGGACAGCAGCGCAGTGGAGGAAGAGCTGTGGGCAGCGGTGGAGAAGGGGGGCAATCTCCTCCCCCTTCTCTCACCTTAGTGCTCTCCCTCCCTCGCTGACTGTCCCACTCCCTGGCTGGCTACATCTACTGGGCACATATAACCCTGGCGACATCTACTGGGCACATATACATCTGGCTACATCTACTGGGCACATATACCTCTGGCTACATCTACTGGGCACATATAACCCTGGCTACATCTACTGGGCACATATAACCCTGGCTACATCTACTGGGGACATATACATCTGGCTACATCTACTGGGCACATATAACCCTGGCTACATCTACTGGGGACATATACATCTGGCTACATCTACTGGGCACATATACCTCTGGCTACATCTACTGGGCACATATAACCCTGGCTACATCTACTGGGGACATATACATCTGGCTACATCTACTGGGGACATATACATCTGGCTACATCTACTGGGCACATATACATCTGGCTACATATACTGGGGACATATAACCCTGGCTACATCTACTGGGCACATATAACCCTGGCTACATCTACTGGGCACATATAACCCTGGCTACATCTACTGGGGACATATACATCTGGCTACATCTACTGGGCACATATAACCCTGGCTACATCTACTGGGGACATATACATCTGGCTACATCTACTGGGCACATATACCTCTGGCTACATCTACTGGGCACATATAACCCTGGCTACATCTACTGGGGACATATACATCTGGCTACATCTACTGGGCACATATAACCCTGGCTACATCTACTGGGCACATATAACCCTGGCTACATCTACTGGGCACATATAACCCTGGCTACATCTACTGGGCACATATAATAACCCTGGCTACATCTACTAGGGTCATATAACCCTGGCTACCCATGGGCACATATACCTCTGGCTACATCTACTGGGCACATATAATCCTGGCTACATCTACTGGGCACATATACATCTGGCTACATCTACTGGGCACATATAACCCTGGCTACATCTACTGGGCACATATAACCCTGGCTACATCTACTGGGCACATATAACCCTGGCTACATCTACTGGGCACATATAACCCTGGCTACATCTACTGGGCACATATAACCCAGGCTACATCTACTGGGCACATATAACCCTGGCTACATCTACTGGGCACATATAATAACCCTGGCTACATCTACTGGGCACATATACCTCTGGCTACATCTACTGGGCACATATAATCCTGGCTACATCTACTAGGCACATATATACCTCTGGCTACATCTACTGGACACATATACCTCTGGCTACATCTACTGGGGACATATACCCCTGGCTACATCTACTGGGCACATATAACCCTAGATACATCTACTGGGCACATATAACCCTAGATACATCTACTGGGCACATATAACCCTGGCTACATCTACTGGGCACATATAACCCTGGCTACATCTACTAGGCACATATATACCTCTGGCTACATCTACTGGGCACATATACCTCTGGCTACATCTACTGGGCACATATAACCCTGGCTAAATCTACTGGGCACATATACATCTAGCTACATCTACTGGGCACATATAACCCTAGATACATCTACTGGGCACATATACCCCCTGGCTACATCTACTGGGCACATATAACCCTGCCTACATATACTGGGGACATATACCTCTGGCTACATATACTGGGCACATATATCTGCTGGCTACATATACTGAGGACACTGGCTGTTTGCCATTATGTGCATTTACTGGTGAAAAGCTGTCTCGTATGTGCATTTACTGGTGAAATGCTGTCTCTTATTATGTGCATTTACTGGTGCAAAGCTGTCTCTTATTATGTGCATTTACTGGTGCAAAGCTGTCTCTTATTATGTGCATTTACTGGTGAAAAGCTGTCTCTTATGTTCATTTACTGGTGAAAACCTAGCTCTCATTATGTGCATTTACTGGTGAAAAGCTGTCTCTCATTACGTGCATTCACTGGTGAAAAGCTGTCTGTCATTACGTGCATTTACTGGTGAAAGGCGGTCTCTTATGTGCATTTACTGGTGAAAAGCTGTCTTTCATTACGTGCATTTACTGGTGAAAGGCGGCCCCTCTGTGCATTTACTGGTGAAAAGCTGTCTGTCATTACGTGCATTTACTGGTGAAAGGCTGTCTCTTATGTGCATTTACTGGTGAAACGCTGTCTCTCATTATGTGCATTTACTTGCCATGCCCACTTTAGTCGCCGCAAATTTCCTCGCACATGTTGCCCCCTACCCATTTGACTGCCCCCTCATATGTGCCAGTCTAGAACCGGCCTTGTACCCCTGCCTACATATACTGGGCACATATACCCCTGGCTACCTGTTCTGGGGACATCTCTCCCCCTGGCTACCTGTTCTGGGGACATCTATACCCCTGGCCACCTATTCTGGGGACACCTATAGACCTGGGGCTACCTATTTTTGGGGAACCACTGCTGTCAGATTAAATGTATTTTGGAAGAACCTCTGCCAGATTACGTGGATTTTTGGTGAAATGCTGTCAGATTACATGTATTTTGGGGAAAGGGGGGGAAACACTATGGCAGAGCTCAAACTTCCCTGGCAGACCTTTCACAGCAATATTAAAATCATGTATATTTGGCTCCACCCATGACCACGCCCACATTCTGTTGCGTGGCCATGCCCATTTTTTGGCAGGGTGTTTTGTCAGTAAAAACAATCTTTTGTCAGTAAATTTTTAGGTATTTGTCATTAAAAAATAACGTGAAAGGTTGGCAACACTTACCCCGGGTAGTAAAAACATCAAGGCGGATGCCTTGTCACAATATTTTGAGCCAGAGACAGCACAGCACTCAGACCCAGAGACCATCCTCCCACAAAGAGTGGTTTTGGTAGCCACAGAGACTTGGGGGGACTGGACAGAGACCTTGAGCCCCTTCCAGCAGGACGTTCCTGAAAGGAAGCCTGAGGGAGTTATGTTTGTGCCACTACCATACCGTCTGCAGATTTTGCAAATGTTCCACTCTCACAAGAATTCTGGTCATCCCGGCGCCACCAGAACACAGGATCTTGTCGCTAGATGCGCATGGTGGCCTTCCTTGGCATCTGACTGTAAGGAGTATGTGAGAGAGTGTGCAGTGTGTGCTAGGAGTAAGCCCTCCCATCTGGCATCTGTGGGAACGTTGCAGCCTTTGCCCACCCCGAGTGAACCATGGACCCATTTGTCCATGGATTTTGTGGGGGAACTCCCGAGATCTGAGGGTATGTCGGTCATTTGGGTGGTAGTCGATGGATTTAGCAAGATGGCCTATTTCGTGCCCCTGAAAGGACTCCCCTCAGCTCAGGAGTTGGCCAATCTTTTTATAAGGCACATCTTTCGGCTGCATGGCATTCCGGAAGATATAGTGTCTGATCGGGGAGTCCAGTTCGTTTCTAAGTTTTGGAGGAGATTTGGGCATGAAGCTGTCATTTTTGTCAGGCTACCACCCACAGACCAATGGGCAAACTGAGAGAGTCAATCAGTCCCTGGAGCAGTTTCTCAGGTGCTATGTGGCAGATGCTCAGACTGACTGGGTCAAGTTCTTGCCCTTTGCGGAATTTGCGCACAATAACCTGAAAAGCTCTTCCTCTGGGTTTTCGCCATTCCAGGTGGTGACAGGGAAATTGCCCAAGTTCTCTCCTTTGCCAGTGGCTTCAACTCCGTTTCCGGCCCTGGAGGCCTGACAGGAGTCCTTTAGGGACATATGGGGAATGGTGAAAAGGAATTTGGAGAAGGCTTTTTGTAACCAGAAGGGGCAAGCTGATAAGAGACGCTCCATTGAGTGGAGGTTCCAGCCAGGGGACTTGGTATGGGTGTCCACACGTCACTTGGCTCTGAAACAACTCTCGCCCAAATTGGGACCGAGATATGTGGGTTATTTTCCGGTCATCAGGAAGATCAACAACGTCACTTATGCCCTTGATCTTCCTGCCAGCATGCGTGGCGTAAGATCGTTCCATGTGTCCCTCCTCAAACCGGCCGTGCACACTGATTCCACTCCTCCTCCACCGGTGATGGAGGACGATCAACCTGAGTATGAAGTGGAAAAAATATTAGACTCCCGTATTGTACAGAACTCAGTGCATTACTTGGTGCACTGGAAGGGTTATGGCATTGAGGAAAGATCATGGGTACCTGACATTCGCATGCATGCAAACAAGTTGAAAAGGGAATTTCATGCCCTGCACCCTGAGAAGCCGGGTAGGAGCTGTCCGGAGTCCACTCCTCGGGGGGTTTACTGTGAGAAAACGTGGAAGCACCGCCGCATGCACTTCTGGCAGCTGATGCATGTGCTCACTCGTCTTTGTGTCTGCCTGAACGCGGAGGAAACGCCGCATGCGCTGGTGGCATGGCGGCAGATTCCGCGTGCAGCGCAGCGGGCATTTCACAGCAAAGTTCTGGTGTGGCTGTGAGCTGTAGTCCACACAGGTTTAGGTGGACGCGTGCGCGTGCGCTGAGAGGAAAAGCTTTATGCCGGTCAGTGGGGGATCAGCTGACCAGGGTGGTCAGCTGACGCCAGAAATGGTTTCCATTGGTCCAGCACTTGGGGGAGGCGCTGGAGAGCGCTGAACTATATATACTGGTGGCTGGGCATTTGCTGGTTGTCTGCCGTTGCGATCACTACGTGGTAGCACTCAGACCTTGTCAGTATCTGTGTTTATTAGACCAGTTTCCAAAGGTGTTGATGGCCAAGGATCTCACACCTTAGTCTAGGAATTCTGTTATTATCTGTATTATATTCTAGATCAGTTTCCAAGGTGTTGACGGCCAAGGAACTCACACCTTAGCTTAGACATTGTTGATTATTTGTTATGACCTTCTGCTTTCCTGACCATTCTTCTGATCTCTGATTTTGTACCTTTGTCTCTCTGATACTCTGTTGCCAAAACTTGGCTAGTCTCTGGATTCTGCATCTGCCTCCTGTCTCTGTACTTTATCTGTCCGTGTGTTAACGACCTGGCTTGTCCGACCTCGAGAACTATCTCTCCTGATAGGAGATAGTTCACAGATCTGTCAGTGACACTTCTTCATTGGTGTCACTCACGTTCTGTCCTTCCCACTCGCTGTCTGACTCCTCCCCGGGGAGAGTCCAGACTAAGGAAGGAACCAGTTGACAAGCAGTATTCCTATCTGCTCTTGCACCTGTCTTCCAGGTGCGCTCCTCAAAGTATTACTGTTGCACCAAAACACTCTTATCACTCAGGTGTCCAGAGGTTAGAGATATATCTGATTATCGGTGATACTGCAGATCATCAATAATCTGGTATATATCTGCATTCTCGGTGATACTGCAGATCACCCAGTGATACTGCAGTAATCAGACCCTCTCTGTGTTACACCGATCGTTACATGAAGTAATGTTTTATAAATAAGCTTACCACTAGAAGTGTTGTTACATTTTACCTGAAAAGCAACTTGATTACATTCTCTTCTGTGATTAATATATTTATGTAATAAATTATTGTTATATTTTTTATTTTTTTGTTGCATCCTTTCATATTTGTTCCAATATAATAGGAATAGTTCGGAAAAATAACTCATAAAGCGGGCATATCTGTATATCAGAGATCAAGATCATTTGAGAGTCCTCCTACTTTAAAAGGTGTCTGAAGTTATTTTGATATCATAGTCACAGCTTGTGTGACATCATCACAGCAGGTTCATAACCACGCCTTAATTTTATAAAATGCCAGACACACCCCTTTTCTGAATTTGAACCCCAGTCACCCAATGACCAGCTGTACTAGTTTTGAGGTTTGTGCCATTAACAGTGCAAGAATGGCAGCAATTACATATTCCCCTTGAAAATCAGTAGGTGCATTTTGATTGGCTTTTGTAGGTTCTACCCACTTTTGTGAATATTAATCCCAGTCACCCATTGACCAACTGTAAAGTTTGAGAACTCTACCATTAACAGTGTAAGAATGGCTGACGTTTACATTTTTCCAGTGAAATTTGTATTTGTCTCCACCCACTTTTTGGTTATGGGAACAAAAAGTATCCTATACTTTATTCCGGGTAATGTACTATATGCGTGCCAAATTTCATTCAAATCCGTTTAGCCATTTTTGTGTGATCGAGTAACAAACATCTAAACATCCAAACTTTTGCATTTATAATAGAAGTGAGATTAACTCATTTATTGACACACAGAGAGGGAACTAAGGGATTATAAAATTCGACATCAGAAAAATCCATATGTGGCAACACAGGACAGGGAGACGAGGACTGCCATCAAATGACTAGCAACAGCAGGGTGACATACAACCTACTAATAAAGGTGTATCATCCATGGAAGCTGTGGCTACGGGCATGCAGGGTGTCTCCGCAGCCACCTCGCTTCCCTACTCAGAGAATTCGCCCGTTCCTCTGGCGTCTAGTCGAGGACGGGGTTGTCTATTGCTCATAGGGTTGCTGTATCGGGCGCGCGTGGAGACAGGACCTTTATGCGGGGAGGAGGCGCGTCAGCTGACCAGCCGGTCGGCTGACGTCAGAGGAGACTCACGGCGCTCCGGATTGGCCGATTGTTATGGGCACGGCCGTGGGGTCTCCTCTGCTTCGTAAGCCTTCAGTCTTCACTCGCAACCTGTCTGCTGTTGCGAATACTCATGTGTTAGCGCTCAGACCCTTAGCTAGTTCCTAGTGTGTTGATCCTGCAGGACCCCGGGGAGTCACACTTAGC
The DNA here is from genome assembly GCF_040937935.1 of Hyperolius riggenbachi. NCBI lineage: Eukaryota > Metazoa > Chordata > Amphibia > Anura > Hyperoliidae > Hyperolius > Hyperolius riggenbachi. The sequence goes on along the minus strand of NC_090646.1, from coordinate 7,950,576 downwards.
TCAGGATTGTTTGATAGCTGTAATTATAACGATGGTATATTGATATTCTGTGTATGACTCTGGCTATCCTCTGACCCTGCTCTTGCTAATTGATTCTGTACTTCTGCCCATCTGACTCTGTTGCTGAACCCTGCCTGATTTCTTACTACTCTCTTGCCTGTCGATTTTGTACTGTACCTGCCCGCCTGTTACTGATCCTAACCTGTCTGACCACTCTACTCACCAGTGAGCCCTTGTCACTGGTGAGGTGTTATTTGCTAGTGTTACAATTTAAGTAGGCCTCAGTTATTTGGACTGAGTTAGTCAAAAAGGCTTGATGAGCAGACCTGCCCTTTAAGGGGATTTTCTCTTACAGAGAAAATCTGCAGTTCTGTCAGCAGACCTAGAACATACCAAGAAGCTGTTCTGTGGACAAGGCCGCAGGTCTCACTGACCTCAGCTTGTACGCCACTGGAACAATAAACATCAGCCATATTTACTAAATATCCACATTCCAGTAAGTAAAGGAAAGGTGACATGAAATATTAATCGAGTGGGTGGGTATTATGACACCACGATAGGGAATGGCGAATATGATGTCACGTTTAACTCTTTCCTAGTCGGTATTAAACACCTAGGGGGGCGCTCAGAGCTCACTCTGCTTCGTACTTTCATGCCCTCCATCTCTGACTTCTACTGACTGGAACCTCTATTTTCATTCTATATGTAATCTGATATAATGTATGCTGTACATACTGTAGGTAGTCTAGTGTAACGTAGTTAGGAAGAAGGTACCTGATTGACTTCAGCAGGAAGTCTAATCAAGAAGCTTGTAACGCAACATGGAAATCTGCTTTGCCAGGATATGATGGACTATATCTGTATATATGTTTCCTGAATAAATAACGTGAATATTGAAGAAGCCTGAGAAAGTATCTCCTGCTTGCTGTGTGATCGGGTTTGCAACTCTTGAGGAGGAGTTTGCTGGTGCCGGAAAAAGGTGAATTAGAACAGTTTATAACAGCTAGTACCCACCAGCTCCTCTGGTGAGGTCTAGTCTAACTACTCTATTACTGTGTACAAATAGTACCCACCAGCTCCTCTGGTGAGGTTTAGCCAAACTATTCAGTTACTGTTGCACCAAGCACTATACACCTTGCTAATCTGCTAGCTATACTTGCATTATTGGTGATACTGCAGATCACCACATAATCAGGTATAGCGTCTGTATTATCGGTGATTCTGCAGATCACGAATAATCAGACGTCTGTGTTGCTACACCAATCGGTACAAAAGGTAAAAAAAAATAGAAAAACTGATGGATTCATTGAGACCAGGTGGCTTACTGGCACGTAGCTCAAAGATCCATCTTTGTTCCTTCTTTAATAGCAGTTGAGCAAAGTTGCCACCCCTGATAGTCCTGTGGATACGGTCTAAACCTATGAGCCGCAGTTGATCATAGCTATCTCCATGTACCGTCCTAAAATGTCTTGCCACCACGGTGGGGACAGATGAAATTTCTTACTCGTAATGCTTGTGATATGTTGAGACATATGTGACCTTAACCTGCTGAGCCATAAGGCCGCGGGAGGGTTTTTTTCGCTCGATTTTTTTCCTTTCATGTAGCTAGCCTAGCGCTAGCTACATGATTGTCCCCTTCCTCCTCTCTCCCTCCCACCCTTCTGATCGCCGCCGGTGATCACGCCCTGAACGGGATTCCCTTTAGGGCTTCCCCCGTCGCCATGGCGATGAACGGAGTGACGTCATCGACGTCATCGACGTCGGGACGTCACTGGGACTCCCGATCCACCCCAAAGCGCAGCCTGGCGGCGATCGGCCAGGCTGTGCACGGGGTGTGCGGGGGGGTGTGCCCTCTTACGCGTCGGGTAGCAGCGGATCGGCAGCGAGCGGCGGCGATCAGGGGAAGAACACAGCTATCAAAGTGCTAGCTGCGTGTTTGAAAAAAAATATATCAAAATCGGCCCAGCGGGGCCTGAGCGATGCCCTCTAGCGTCTCTGGACGAGCACAGCTCGTCCAGAACGCTAGGGAGGTTAATTCATGTTTAGTTCTACCCACATATAATGCCCCACAGGGGCAAACTGAGAGGTAAACGACTAAGTTGGTGGCACAATTCACATAATGATTAAGCTCCCATGTCCTACCGTTGGGTAAAACAACCATTTCTCCGACAGAAATGAAGCAGCCACCACAACTGTAAGTGCCATCCACCTTGCAGTGTTTCTGAGGTACATCCTGATCTCAAAAATTACTGTTCACTAATAGATCACGTAAGGATGGAGCATGACGGTAAGCAATCCAAGGCTGATTAGAGACTATACTGGCCAATTTGGGGTCGTTATTGAGGATGTGCCAATGACATCGGAGGATGCTTTCAATGCGATCATGCTGGGCACCGGCGTACCTACCGGGAATGCGACCCCCTCAGCCGCAGGGGGGCCCGGGGCTGCTCTGGGGCCCGCTCACTGTGCGTGGGGGGAGCGCTGCTCTGGACCCCCCAGCAAGGTGCTCACCTGGCCGCAGCGTCTAATAGACGCTGCGCCAGTTCATTCCCCGCAGCCCCGCTCCAGCAGCCTGCATAGTCTCCGGCAGGCAGAGCAGGGCTACGGCAAGATGGCCGCCGAAGAAGCCCTACACTGGAGACTATTTGTGTCTCCAGTACAGGGCTTCGGCAGCCATCTTGCCGTAGCCCTGCACTCTGCCTGTCAGCGCGGGAGATGTGCTGCAGGAGGACTCGGGGAGCTGCGAGCCAGATGCCGGGAGAGGAGAAGACTTCTGTCAGGTAAGTGAATTGTTTTTTTTTCACAGGTGCATTTTTTTTTCTAGTGTCTGCTGCCTACATTGTGATTTTCAGGTGTCTGCTGCCTGCATTACGATTTTCTGGTCACTGCTGCCCACATTGCGATTTTCTGGTGACTGCTGCCCACATTACGATTTTCTGGTAACTGCTGCCCACATTACGATTTTCTGGTCACTGCTGCCCACATTGCGATTTTCTGGTCACTGCTGCCTACATTACGATTTTCAGGTGTCTGCTGCCCACATTACGATTTTCAGGTGTCTGCTGCCCACATTGCGATTTTCTGGTCACTGCTGCCCACATTACGATTTTCTGGTGTCTGCTGCCCACATTACGATTTTCTAGTCACTGCTGCCCACATTGCGATTTTCTGGTGTCTGCTGCCCACATTACGATTTTCTGGTGTCTGCTGCCCACATTGCGATTTTCAGGTGTCTGCTGCCCACATTACGATTTTCTGGTCACTGCTGCCCACATTGCGATTTTCTGGTCACTGCTGCCCACATTGCGATTTTCAGGTGTCTGCTGCCCACATTGCGATTTTCAGGTGTCTGCTGCCCACATTACGATTTTCTGGCCCACATTACGATTTTCTGGTGAACACTGCCCACGTTACGATTGTCTGGTGAATGCTGTCCATGTTACAATTTTCTGGTGAACGCTGCCCACATTACGATTTTCTGGTGAACTCTGCCCACATTACGATTTTCAGTCCCACATTACGATATTCTGGTGAACGCTGCCCACATTACGATTGTCTGGTGAATGCTGTCCACGTTACAATTTTCTGGTGACTGCTGCTCACGTTACGATTTTCTGGTGACTGGTGCCCACATTACGATTTTCTGGTGAACGCTGCCCACATTACGATTTTCTGGTGAACGCTGCCCACATTACGATTGTCTGGTGAATGCTGTCCACGTTACAATTTTCTGGTGACTGGTGCCCACATTATGATTTTTTGGCAAACTCTGCCCACATTATGATTTTCTGGTGAACTCTGCCCACATTACGATTTTCTGGTGAACTCTGCCCACATTATGATTTTCTGGTGAACTCTGCCCACATTATGATTTTCTAAAGGCTCACATTACGATTTTCTGGTGAACTCTGCCCACATTACGATTTTCTGGCCCACATTACGATTGTCTTGTAAAATGCTGCCCACTTTACAATTAATTTACAGTGAAACGCTGCCCCATTACGATTATTTGGCACCTAGGGGGGGGGGGGGGGGGGCCCATCCAAATATTCGCAGGGGGGCCCAGTGATTTCTAGTTACGCCCCTGATGCTGGGCACAAAATTGTGTGCAAAATCTAGGTATCTGAGTATCCTTCCTGTGAGCCACAGGAGATTATTCCTATTACTCAACCTTGCTCTCTGGAAGGCTCATTTTAATACCTTATCAGAGTACAGAGGCATAGCTAGGGTTTTCAGCGCCCGGGGACAAAGACTATTAATGCGCCCCCTAAGGTGAAGGGTCGTGACCAAATGTGGGCGTGGTTATGGGTGCTCCACATTTGGTCACGCCCCTTCAAATGTACATGGAGGTTAGCAGGCTCACACTCACCCACCCTCCCTCAGTATTTACCTTCCAGCATGTTCCAAGACAAATTCAGCAATCATGAGCCCCCCCCCATCAAGACAAATTCCGCTATCATGAGTAAACATGAGGCCCCCAACATGACCAACTCAGCAATCATGAGGCCCCCAACAAGACAAATTTAGCAATCCTGAGGCCCCCAACAAGACAAAATCAGCAATCATGAGGCCCCTAACAAGACAAATTCAGCAATCATGAGGCCCCTAACAAGACAAATTCAGCGATCTTGAGGCCCCCAACAAATCATGAGGCCCCCAACAAGACAAATTCAGTAACCATGAGGCCCCCAACAAGACAAATTCAGCAATCATGAGGCACATAAATAGACAGCATTTCACATAAATAGGCAGAATGCCCCCTTAATATGGTAGACACCTCTCACCTGGCAGCAGTTCCCCAAAATACACTCAATCTGACAGCAGTGCTTCCCCAAAAATAGGTAGCCCCAGGTCTATAGGTGTCCCCAGAATAGGTGGCCAGCAGTATAGATGTCCCCAGAACAGGTAGCCAGGGGTAGAGATGTCCACAGAACAGGTAGCCAGGGGTATATGTGCCCAGTATATGTAGGCAGGGGTATGTGTCCCCAGTATATGTAGCCAGAGGTATATGTGCCCAGTATATGTAGCCAGGGGTATATATGCCCAGTATATGTAGCCAGGGGTATATATGCCCAGTATATGTAGCCAGGGGTATATGTACCCAGTATATGTAGTTAGGGGTATATGTGCCCAGTATATGTAGGCAGGGGTATATGTGCCCAGAGTAGGTAGCCAGGGGTATATGTGCCCAGAGTAGGTAGCCAGGGGTATATGTGCCCAGAGTAGGTAGCCAGGGGTATATGTGCCCAGAGTAGGTAGCCAGGGGTATATATGCCCAGAGTAGGTAGCCAGGGGTATATGTGCCCAGAGTAGGTAGCCAGGGGTATATGTGCCCAGAGTAGGTAGCCAGGGGTATATGTGCCCAGAGTAGGTAGCCAGGGGTATATGTGCCCAGAGTAGGTAGCCAGGGGTATATGCCCAGTATATGTAGGCAGGGGTATATGTGCCAAGAGTAGGTAGCCAGGGGTATATGTGCCCAGAGTAGGTAGCCAGGGGTATATGTGCCCAGAGTAGGTAGCCAGGGGTATATGTGCCCAGAGTAGGTAGCCAGGGGTATATGCCCAGTATATGTAGGCAGGGGTATATGTGCCCAGAGTAGGTAGCCAGGGGTATATGTGCCCAGAGTAGGTAGCCAGGGGTATATATGCCCAAAGTAGGTAGCCAGGGGTATATGTGCCCAGAGTAGGTAGCCAGGGGTATATGTGCCCAGAGTAGGTAGCCAGGGGTATATATGCCCAGAGTAGGTAGCCAGGGGTATATGTGCCCAGAGTAGGTAGCCAGGGGTATATGTGCCCAGAGTAGGTAGCCAGGGGTATATGCCCAGTATATGTAGTTAGGGGTATATGTGCCCAGAGTAGGTAGCCAGGGGTATATGTGCCCAGAGTAGGTAGCCAGGGGTATATGTGCCCAGAGTAGGTAGCCAGGGGTATATGCCCAGTATATGTAGTTAGGGGTATATGTGCCCAGAGTAGGTAGCCAGGGGTATATGTGCCCAGAGTAGGTAGTCAGGGGTATATGTGCCCAGAGTAGGTAGCCAGGGGTATATGTGCCCAGAGTAGGTAGCCAGGGATATAAGTCCAGTATATGTAGGCAGGGGTATATGTGCCCAGAGTAGGTAGCCAGGGGTATATGTGCCCAGAGTAGGTAGCCAGGGGTATATGTGCCCAGAGTAGGTAGCCAGGGATATAAGTCCAGTATATGTAGGCAGGGGTATATGTGCCCAGAGTAGGTAGCCAGGTCAGGTGTCCCCCTCCCCAGCAGGAGGGGAGCAGCGCAGAGAAGAGCTGCTCTCCCTTCCTCGCTGTCCCCTCCAATGTCCGGGTGGCTGGCAGCGGCGGGCGGAACTTACCTCCGTCTCGTCGCAGCGCCGGATGGATCTGCCACTACTCTGGTCTGGTCCAGACCAGAGCAGCGGCTGCGCACCCGAACTTCCGCCCGGCGCTGGAGCGAGACGGAGGTGAGTTCCGCCCGCCGCTGCCAGCCAAGAGCCACCCGGACATTGGAGGGGACAGCGAGGGAGAGAGAGAGCACCCAAGGTGAGGGAAGGAGGGGGGATATGGCCCCCCTTCCCCACCGTCTGCACAGCTCTCCCTCTTCTCTGCGCTGCTCCCCTCACCCGCCAAAAAAAAAAAAACCAAATAAAATAACCCCCGCAGCTCAGCCAGGCGGAGTGCGCCCTTGGGGACCAGGCGCCCCGGGGCACTTGTCCTACCCCGACCCCCCCTAGCTCCGCGCCTGTCAGAGTATCCACGCACTTGGAACCTTCTCCTGTCAGGATCTCTTCTGTAGCATGTTCTGTCAGTTGCAGTGGGACTGCACTGCAACTGAGCAGTTTTGACTTATTTGCTTGCATTCGGTTGTGCATTCGCAATAAGTCTCATTGTCATTTGCAATCACTCTGCAGTTCAGAGCAGCTCAGGATGCTGTCATCATTCCACCAATTGCTTGCTGCAGCTGAACTGCAGCCAGATAGCCCTGGATTTCCTACATGCATGTTGTTGCATAATATTGCATGTATTTGTTACGAGAGTCCTTCAGCTAGCAGCTTGTAATCAAGCTTGCTCAGGATTGAGTAATTACCATTCAGCTGTGTGGGAATTTGCATGCCTTCATCCATTGGCTGATGTCGACATAAAAGTCTGTCTCCCAGATTTCACCAGACATAGCGTTCAGCTCTCTGAGTTGTTGCTGGGTCATTCATGTGAATTGTATATTGTATTGTTTAACCTTGTTTCTTGCTTGGATGTTTGTTGTATACGCGAGAATACAGTGAAGTCCTTGTGATCCTGATAGCTTGGACTCTGCCATCACCACGTTTGGGACTGGTAGTATTCCTTCTTGCCTTGTTCCTGAGGATGTAACTAAAGTAGCGGTTGTCATTAGTTACGCTCCTACCTGTTTGTCTTGTCTATGTCAGTGTGAATGTTTGCCGTCACTGGGGCAGCGACTAGATTGGCAAAGCATTCCATCTGTCTGTCTGTTGTTTTTATTAATTGTTATTACTTGTGCTTTAGCTAGTTTCTTGATAAATATATATACAGACTTGCTAATATATATTTATCCGTTAGTTGAGCCGTTTGTTATTTTTCTGAATTAACATGTATGACCTTAGCCTGTTACCGACTCTGATTCTGTCTAGTCCACTGTACCACTGCCATCTGATCTATCGTGTGTGACTCAAGCCCGTTACTGACGACGTCTGTTGTGTATTGTATCTCATAGCATCTAGCGTGATAGGCTGAAGTTGCTCTGGGCAATCTTGCTCCCTTGTTCATTACTCCTGTGTCCATCTGTGTAGCCTCTTCCATTACCCAGCTACATAGTCTTGAGCACACACGCTGACTCAGAAAGTATACCCCCAAATAGTGTTGGGCGAACACCTGGATGTTCGGGTTCGGGCCGAACAGGCCGAACATGGGCCAGATGTTCGGCATGTTCGGCCCGAACCCCGAACTCAATGGAAGTCAATGGGACCCCCGAACATGCCGCTTTTGGGGGCCCTATGGGGTCGCAGGCATAAGGGGGGAGCATGCCCCGATCGCGGGGGGGGGGGGGCGGAAATTCCCCCCACCCCCTCCGCTAGCGCTCCCCCCTCTGCCCGCTTCCCCATAAAAAAAGTTTGCGTAAAGTTAATAGTACCTAATGGTGGCTGGCTGTGGTGATGAGATGAGTGAGGAGGAGTCCGATCGACTAAGAGACGCGTTGAGGCCGGGCAGCGGGCGGTTCAGCGGTAGTACCCTTGTGGTACTTCCGCCCTTTCTCTGACCTCACGTCATCTGCGTGATGATGCATACGAGGGTACGCGTGATGCAACGTTTTTCGCATCAAAAACTTTGCGTAGTATTTTCCGCATTACGGGTATTGCGTAATTACGGCTTCGGTACTTCGGGTGTAAACGTAATTGCATAACGTAATTATGCGTTACTTACATGTGAATTTCTGGGTTAAACTTGCCAATGCGCATGCGCATACTAAATACATTAATGCGTATAATCATGCTTATAATGCGTATGAACATACGCATTAAACTGCGCGTGCACATCTATACAATAATAACCTGGACAGGTTACATGTCAGCATGCGGAAATTTGTATGCGTACATCAGAATAATATGCGTCAAAACCTACTAAATGACTAATTTCGTAATGAACCGTAATTTCACATAATTCCAAATTTAGGCGAAGTTTCGATAATCACGGTTCACACGTAATTTATTATGCATTCTCCCATACATTTTGCATTACAATTACGAAGAAAAACAGCAAATTTTGTTGCGAAATTTTGACCCACCACTGGTGTTGATATCCCACACTGGGGAAGGGGGGGAGGGGGTGGGGGAGATAGGGACAAATGTCTATGCAGGGAGGAGGCAAAGCTGATCTGTATCCCAGAAACATGTGGTAGATTTGGGCTCAATGTGAGCGTAACAAGCTTCATTGTTTTCTGGATTGCCATTGATATATTTTCTCACCTTGTTATGAGAACCTGTAGCTATTCATTGCTTTCTGGCTTAAAGTGCTCCTTCTTGTATATCTTGTGTAGCGTAGTATGGATACAGAGGCACCAAAAGGATAAAATAATCTAAAAAGTTGAAAACATTAGGAGGCAGTGGTGGACTTACCTCCTCCAAGCAGACACAAAAATTGTCAATGTATTTTTCAAATACAACAAGTTTATTTACATACTCCGGGGGGCAATGCAACGCGTTTCACAGGTTTGATCTGGCTTCATCGGGCAATAACAACGGAGCAATAACATATGTGGTCAGTAGAAGAGCCAGGCACTCATAGTGCATAGTACATAGTACTATTTACATAATACAGTGCCGGTGACAGCCGTGACATTCGGCTGTCCCCCTGGTTGGCTCAGAGAGCGATCGACTCTCATAGGCTGATGTCTATTAGAGCCGATTGTTGGGATTGGCTGGCAGGGGGAGGGAGGATGGGAATAAAATGTAAAGAAAAATAGTAATATGTATTTAAAAAAACATAAATATTTTTAAAAAAAAATAAACAAACATCCCAGGAGAGATCAGAGCCCACCAACAGAAAGCTCTGTTGGTGGGCAGAAATGGTGTGTGTGGGGGGGAATCACTTGTGTGCTGTGTTGTATGGCACTGCAGTGAGCCCTTAAAGCTGCAGTGGCCTAATTTGTAAAAAAATGGCCTGGTCAGGGGGGTGGGGTGGGGTAAAGCCTGTGGTCCTTAAGTGGATAAAGTGATGTGATAGTCTCCAAAAGGCGTACGTGTCATATGGGCACAAGAAAGTTGGGCGCAGGGCAAGCTGAATGCCAACTCTCCCTGCTTGCTGCTTATCTCTCCGAGGGGTGTTAAATACTATTCCCCATCTGAGTTGTAGCAACTCGGAGGGAGGTGCAATTCGGGGCCTGGGGATCGCCGGATCCCTAAATTACTCTTATACGCCTCGCTATGGCTAGTGCTATGGCTGCGCTCAGCTTCAGCACTTGGCACTGAGTACCGGGCACCAAAACGACCAGAAAATGAATAATTCTCCTAAGGAATAAAGCATTCCAGAGAGCTCGGCCAGGTTCCTAGATTATTGCACCTCCCCGTTGCATAAAGTAAATCCAGTATTTATTACCCATCAGTTCTCAGAATGAGTATTACAAGAGGACTATGGTTACCTGATTGGTTGGATATTTCTCCTGGGGAACATGGAATGCAAACATGGCAGCACTTGTGATATCCTTTCCCTGGAGCTTTCCTAAATCCAGGAGTACAATCCGGAGAACATCGACCTAGTGGTGGCTGAGAGAGATTGTCAATATATTATGATTAACAATGTTATATTTCCATATTATATATACAGTATATACAGTATATAATATCCTACTAATATTACAAATGGGAAAGTTCGGATGTTTGGATATGTGGATGTTTGTTACTCAATAACACAAAAATGGCTGAACGGTTTTGAATGAAATTTTGCTCACACAGAGTACATTACCTGGAATAAAGTATAGGATACTTTTTATTCCCATAACCAAAAAGTGGGCGGAGACAAATACAAATTTCTCCAGCCCAGAAGAAGCCGCTGTGTAGCGGTGAATCGCGACGGGTAGTAAGCCACGCAGTACGAGGTCTTCTGCTCGGTAAGCTCTACGCTTTACTGGGCACCTCTCTAGCTACACTGGGGCAGCTATACTGGGGTAACTACTGGCTACAGTGGGCTAACTGTACTGGGCTAACTGTACTGGCTACACTGGGCTAACTGTACTAGGTATACTGGGCTAACTGTACTTGCTATACTGGGCTAACTATACTAACTATACTGTGGTAACTGTACTTGCTATACTGGGGTAACTATACTGGGGTAACTATACTACCTAACTAACTATACTGAGGAAACTATAGTCCTTATACAGGGGCAACTGTGTTAGCTACCTATACTGGGGGCAACTATACCTAGATACCTACTTACCTATATACTACACTCAAAATCAGGGAAAAGAGGGGGGCTGCCGCCGCCACTAACCACGCACCCCCTCCCCCCGGGGGGCCCCAGAGAAAAGTTTGGTCGGGATAGTGGGCCCTGGGCTTAAAAAGGTTGGGGACCCCTGTGACATAGACTATCATTGCAATTTGCAGGAATGGATTTTTGGCAGGAATAGATCTTTTGCAGATACTGATCTTTTGTGTCTGTACAGCATCTGTGTGTGCAGCATCTTGCAAAGGTTTTTTTCTGATGTGGAGTTCAGCTCCATAGAAAAGACTGTGTAGGGTATGGCTCTCATACTACATGAAGGGTAGTAAGATTGGTCTGTGATCTTTCAGTTTCCAAAGACTATGGTCTGATGTGTGTATGCACCTTTACACTGTTCATGGTAGGGTTCTCAAACTTTGCATAGTTGGTTGCTTGGTTACTAGGATTAATATTCAGAAAACAGGGTGGAGCCTATAAAAGTCTATTAAAATCCCCCTATTTATTTTCAAGGGGAATATTTCATTGCTGCCATTCTTGCACTGTGAATGGCACAAGCCCCAAATCTAGTACAGTTAGTCATTGGGTGACTGGGGTTCAAATTGATAAAGGGGGGGTGGAGCCACAAACAGCCAATCAGATTTGTTTCATTCCAATGCAAATTATTGATGCTAAACACCGCAAAGCTCACAAACTTGGTCATTGAGTAATTGAGTAATTGTGTGTTAGGGTTAGGAAAAGTGGGTACAGCCAACACCAGCCAAATACATAAGCGGGCAATGCCGGGTCATAAGTGGGCGGAGACAAATACACATTTCACTGGGAAAATGTAAACTGCAGCCATTCTTACACTGTTAATGGTAGGATTCTCAAACTTTGCACAGTTGGTCACTGCCTTTCTTGCACTGTTAATAGCACAAGCCTCAAACCTGGTACAGTTGGCCATTGGGTGACTGGGGACAAATTCAGAAAAGGGGGTGGAGTCACAAACAGCCAATTAGATTTGTTTCATTTCAATGCAAATTATTGATGCCAAAGACTGCAAAGCTCACACACTATGTAATTGAGTAATTGTGTGTTAGGGTTAGAAAAAAGTGGGCAGAGCCAACACCAGCCAAATACATACCGAGGCAATGCCGGGCCATCAGCTAGTAGATATATATAGTGGATTGTAACTAGGCTGGCACTGTCCTTTGTCTCTGCTGCCATACGTTGCTGATTTTAGGGAAACAAAGTTTGTGAAAGGACATCCGAGGTGACATGTGACACGTGTACAGTGACTAGCACACAAATATCTAGGATTTGTGACTTTTTTCTTTCTCTGCTTGGAAGAGTTAAAAATCAGATATGCAAGTGAGAGTTTCTGCCCAGATCAGGACCAGGTTGGACTGGGTCAAACTATTGCATAACCCTCATTGATACAGTGGGATGCGAAAGTTTGGGCAACCTTGTTAATCATCATGATTTTCCTGTATAAATCGTTGGTTGTTACGGTAAAAAAAATGTCAGCTAAATATATCATATAGTAGACACACACAGTGATATTTGAGAAGTGAAAAGAAGTTTATTGGATTTACAAAAAGTATGAAATAATTGTTTGAACAAAATTAGGCCGGTGCATACATTTGGGCACCACAAAAAAGAAATTGAATCAATATTTAGTAGATTCACCTTTTGCAGAAATTACAGCCTCTAAAAGCTTCCTGTAGGTTCCAATGAGAGTCTGGATTCTGGTTGAGGTATTTTGGACCATTCCTCTTTACAAAACATCTTGTAACATTCTTACCTTCCAGCGGCAGGTCCTGCGGCATCTCGGGCATGGTCCGGGCGAGCAGCGGGACTTCGCTGCCATACATCCTCTGGTGGCGTCCCCGGCTTCCCTCCGGCGGTGAGTTCCGCCATGCACGGTGCGACCAAACACGCGCACGTGCAACGGCCAATAAGCCTTATAGGCTTAGGAGCAGGATCTAGCTGAAGTCAGCAGTGATGTCACTGATGTGACATCACTGTGGGAGTGGTTTCAGGGGAATTGCAGTCTGTATTTAAGGCCAGAGCTTTCAGTCACTCACTGACCTTGATACTAATCAGTTCACTGGTTTCAGGTCTAGCTAGAAAGCCACTCTGAGATACATTGATGTATTGTGTAGACGCACAATATATATGTACTCCAGTTAGTCAGTCTTTATTATTTTTGTATATATTCTTGTAATACTATTATTGTAACATCTCATTGTATATTACCTGTCAACCGACTTTTGCCTGCCTTTTGACCTCGCTCCTGTCTAGTCCTTCTGTACCGCTGCCATCTGATACTCGTTACCGACTCAGCCTATCTGTGACCACATTATTGCCTAATCCTTACAATACGACTGACATCTGTATATGACTCTGCTTGATTATTGACTATGATTTAGCCTAGTTACTCTGTACCTCGATATCTCTGACTGTGTTTGACTACGGACCGGTCCGGATCTTACGTACCTATTGTTTGTATATTTGTACGTTACGCATCTACTGTATGTGTCAGTTGCCTCATGTTACGCTATCTCATCACACACTAGCGTGACATTATCAAGGCCCTATTAAAATGGACAAGCTGCAAAGGCAGATTGTCTCATTAGCAGGAGCCAGTAATCAACTCACTGAGCAAGTGGCAACAAAGCAAACTCAGTTGACCCAGTTAACCAACTCCGCTGCTCAGCTGAGTGTCTCCGTCAATGCAAATAATTCACAGCTGGCTCCCATTGCTCCTATCATACCAGTTACTGAACCTAAAATTCCGTTACCAGAAAAATTCTCAGGCCTATGTTCAGATTTTAGCGACTTTAAAAATTGTTGTATTTTTTATTTTGAGGTACGGGCTAGATCGTCTGGGACTGAATCCCAGAAAATTACTCTTTTTAAAACTTTGTTACAGGGTGACACTCAGACCTGGGCTTATGGCCTAGAACCGGGTCATTAGTCATTATGTTCTGTTGATAACTTTTTCAAGGCCTTGGGCACAATATACACAGACCCTGATATCACAGCCACAGCCACTCACAAATTAAGAGATCTCTGGTAAGGCCAACATACTGTGGAGGAGTATGCGGCAGAGTTCAGGAGGTGGTCTTTTTCTGTAAATTGGGGTGGTACAGCATTTATAGATCAATTTATATTTGGCTTGTCAGATTCCGTAAATGACATGATAGTGAGTCATCCAGAACCAAAAACTTAAGAGGATGCGATATCCTTAGCCATAAGAGTCGACAGACGTTTGAGATACAGACGACAGGGAGAGACTTATACTACTGTGACCATCGCCACTAAACAGACTAGTGCTTCCTCTGTAGTGACTAAAGAACCTATGCAGTAGGATATTCCAAACTTTCTCCTGCAGAGAAAGCAAGAGAAGGAAGAAAGAGGGTCTATGTATGTATGTATTGTGGGTAAAAGGGGCATTTTGTTCAGACTTGTTCTGCAAAGAGAGAGGCTTCCGGAAAACTCCAGCACCTAAGTGAAAAAAGAGGACTTCACCTGGGTGGTCAGTCTTCTCCCCTTAAAAGTAAAAAAAATAATGTTACCTGCCACCATAACATGGAACAATAGGTCTCTACAATGTCAGGCTTTTGTAGATTCCGGGGCTGCAGGCAACTTCATTGATTCTGATTTTGCCACTGAGCTTGGTATTCCGGTAAAGCCCTTGCAGAACAAAATGTTTGTCACGGTTATCGATGATACTCCCTTACAGGCCAAAAAAAACATTTCTGCTACACCGGAAGTCTCACTGCAGATAGGAGTAGGAGAACAGAGGCGCCAGCAGGATAAAAGCGGATAAAAACTTTAAAATTTGCTGGGAGGAAGTGGTGGACTTACCGTATTTTTCGGACCATAAGACGCACTTTTTCTCCCCCAAACATGGGGGGAAAATGTGCCTGCGTCTTATGGTCCAAATGCTGCCCAATGCCAGGTGTCCTTCCACTGGAAATCCCAGCGGTAATGTGTCCTTCCGCATCCCGCCCCCCTTGTCCTCCTCTATTCTGTACCTGTGATTGTCCCATCCCTCTGTCCTCATCTATTTTGTCCCTGCGGCGCGTACGTTAAAAAGGGGCGCTGGGAAAAAAGGGCGCGGGGTTTTAAACGATAAGCATGGATAACGTTTAAAAATGTATTGTACTGTATTTCGTTTAAAATTAATGTTTTATAAAGTTATAAATCATTAAATAATGTGCATTAAATCGGCAATTGTAAAAACGTTAATCTTTCGTTTAAATAGTGAAACGTATAATAACGTTTAAAAAAAAATTTACTAAGTAACCCTCCCTGTACCTACCCCTAACCCCTAGACCCCCCTGTTAGCGCCTAAACCTAAGACCCCCCTGTTGGTGCCTAAACCTAAGACCCCCCTGTTGGTGCCTAAACCTAAGACCCCCCTGTTGGTGCCTAAACCTAAGACCCCCCTGTTGGTGCCTAAACCTAAGACCCCCCTGTTGGTGCCTAAACCTAAGACCCCCCTGTTATAAGCATTAATAACGTTTCAAAAACATATTGTGCGGTTTTTTCGTTTAAAAATAATGTAAAAAAATAAAATTGTACTGTTTTTCGTTTAAAAATAAT
Organism: Hyperolius riggenbachi; assembly: GCF_040937935.1. Classification (NCBI taxonomy): domain Eukaryota; kingdom Metazoa; phylum Chordata; class Amphibia; order Anura; family Hyperoliidae; genus Hyperolius; species Hyperolius riggenbachi. The sequence goes on along the minus strand of NC_090646.1, from coordinate 7,935,040 downwards.
ATTAAAAAATGTATAAATCATTAAATAATGTGTAATCATGAGAAGCAGTAATAAAACATTAAGTCTCCGGGCGCCGCTTTTAAAACGTTATTTTTCTCCGGGGCCCTTTTTTCCTATCGGGCGCCCATTAAACGATATTTATTATGGGAGTGAATGGCGGCGCCCGATTTGTCCACTAGCCTCCTGCGCCCTTTTTTACTGTTACCCCCTGCGGCTGTCCCGACCCCTCTGACTCTATGCCGTGTGGAGTGTGCAAGTGGCTTACCGCTGCAGCCTAGTGATGGTCAGCGGTGAGCCTCCAGGGAAAAGCCGCGTGGTTGTCCGGGCACGCTGAAGACATATCCATCCCTTCACTTCTGCTGGCGTAAAAGATCCGGGCTTACCGCTGCAGGCTGAGAATGATCAGCGGTAAGCTTATGGGGAAAAGCCGCGTGGGTGTCCGTGCACGCTGCCTAATGTTTTCTACCGTCACTTCCGCTTACATCATCAAGGCGGAAGTGACGGTAGAAAAACATTAGGCAGCATGCACGGACACCCACGCGGCTTTTCCCCATAAGCTTACCGCTGATCATCCTTAGCCTGCAGCGGTAAGCCCGGATCTTTTACGTCTGCAGAAGGGATGGATATGTCTTCAGCGTGCCCGGACACCCACACGGCTTTTCCCCGGAGGCTCACCACTGACCATCACTAGGCTGCAGCGGTAAGCCACTTGCACACTCCATACAGGGCATAGAGTCAGAGGGGGTTGGGACAGCCGCAGGGACAAAATAGATGAGGATAGAGGGATGGGACACAAGGGACAAGATAGATGAGGACAGGGGGAAATGGGCACAGAATAGAGGAGGTCAGGACAGCAGAAGGATACATGGGGTCAAGATAGAAGAGGACAGGGGGGCAGGACATGGGGACAAGATAGAGGGGGACAGGACAGCTGCAGAACACAGGGGACATGATAGAGGAGGACGGGATGGGGCAGCAGCGGGGACACAGGGGGATAAACAAGAACATAAGGGGGACAGAGGATGACACAAGGAAGACACTAAAGGTACAAATGGGGCACAGGAACACAAGAGGTATATTGGGGAACATAATAATTGGCTAGGGGAAAAGATCCACAAGACGCCCCTGTACCATGGATGCACCATGTTTAGTATTTTTTTTTCCCCTGGTTTTTGTTCTCTAAACCTTGGTGCGTCTTATGGTCCGGAGCGTCTTATGGTCCGAAAAATACGGTACCTCCATAAAGCAGACATGAAAGACTGTCTGAATAGTAGCAATCACATTTATTAAATAGTACCCCAAAAAAGTGCAACGCGTTTCGCAGGCCCAGCCCGCTTCATCAGGCAATAAACGTGGGGACAAAACAGAATTTCGGCAATAGCAGGTGTAGCGCCTCAGTGAGGCGGTTCTCTGGTCAACCTGAGCGCATGCATCCCTTTGCGTTTCTCTCTAAAAAATTATCTGCAGCTGAAAGAAATTATGATATAGGTAACGGAATTATTGGCTGTAAAGATGCCATTCGAAGAGTGGAGACACTGGTTGGAGGGAGCATTACATCCAATTACTGTTTACACCGACCATAAGAACCTGGAATTTATAGAGCAAGCTAAGAGATTGAACCCCAGACAGGCACGGTGGGCTCTGTTTTTCGCACGTTTCAATTTCATAATCACATACAAGCCAGGGTCTAAGAATGTAAAAGCTGATGCCCATCGCTCATCTGAGTTTGAGTTTTCCCTAGGGGATATGGTATGGGTGTCTACTCGCAATATCCCTCTGCACCAGCCTTCTGCTAAGCTGAGCCCTAGGTTTATTGGTCCCTACCCCATTCAGGAGAAGATCAATGATGTGGTTTATAGGGTGACACTTCCCCAGTCTATTAAGGGAGTCAAGTCTTTCCATGTCTCCCTTCTTAAACCAGCTGCTAACACTATTCTACCTTCCACTCCTCCAGTTGAGGTTGATGGAGAAACTGAATACGAAGTTGAGAAGATTCTAGATTCTAGAAAGGTTCGAGGCTCTCTACAGTATTTGGTGGACTGGAAGGGATATGGTCCTGAGAAGAGATGTTGGCTCCCAGCCCGTCAGGTTCATGCTGACCTATTAGTCCATGACTTTCATCTGAAATTTTGAAATTTCCTGACAACCCAAGTAATGAGTGTTCGGAGACCACTCCTGGGGGGCGGGGGGTAATGTAACATTCTTACCTTCTAGCGGCAGGTCCCACGGCATGTCCGGCATGGTCCGGGCGAGCGGCTGGACTTTGCTGCCGACATCCTCTGGCGGCGTCCCCGGCTTCCCTCCGGCGGTGAGTTCCGGCGTGCACAGTGCAACCAAACGCACGTGCGCGACTGCCAATAAGCCTTATAGGCTTAGGAGGAGGATCTAGCTGAAGTCACCAGTGATGTCACTGATGTGACATCATTATGGGAGTGGTTTCAGGGGAATTGCAGTCTGTATTTAAGGCCAGAGCTTTCAGTTGCTCACTGGCCTTGATACTAATCAGTTCGCTGGTTTCAGGTCTAGCTAGAAATCTACTCTGAGATACATTGATATATTGTGTAGACACACAATAGATATGTATTTGTTTAACGGGGAGCTGGGAAGGGGGAGAGTTGGGAACATAAGCAGTTATTATGCATCACCTATCCAATTTTTGGATTAATATCCTGAGCCTTATTTGTAGCAACAAAAATCCTTATAAACAAAGGGCTCCTAGGGACACACCGGTGTATGCAAAAGTAGAAAACCTTTATTAACTGTACATGAAAGCGAGACCAATTACACAATACACAACGGAGCTAAAAGAGCAACAGCGCTGTTGTCATTTAAAAACCATGGCTGCCATACAGTCCACACCGACACACCTCTTCACTCACACAGACCAATGCGCTGGGGTACCCCATAAGCAACAAGGAATGTCCGTCAGTGAAGCCTTGAGCAGCTGGCAGATAGCAAAAATAGGGAAGCAGCATAGAGAAAGCAAGCATCAACAAAGCTGTTCAGCATTGCCCGAATAGATGCAAGGAAGTCTCATTCAGAACAGCCAACATGCCTAGTAACCTTGCACTTCATACTCACGAACTCCAAATGTCCATCAGAGCTGTTGCACTTCACCTGGCTATCTTACTCCAGCCGCTCAGGCAGGCTGTAAATGCTGTAATCCAGTGGGGGCCCCCCGCTGAGGAGTGTGGTCCGGCATGAGGTCTATAAGCGTTGCAGACCCAGTTTGTTCTGCTGGGGAGCCGGCACTGCGCGTGTGCGCATTAGCATCTAGCGCATATGGTTGGCCTCTCCTATCCTTCATTATTCCCAGGATGTCCACCAGCACAGGCGTTTTGCGCTTTGCGCAGGGTCCTCTCTGGGTGGTCAGAATGCTCCGACACGGGACGCCAACCTCCACGCGCTCTCTCGGAGTTCCCAACGCGTCACCGCCTGGTGGATCAGAGGTCGGTGGGCTGGGTGGCAGCGACCAATCACCGACTAGTTTTGCTTGGCGTCACCAAGCTTCATCAGGGCGGGGCTTAGAGGAGTGAGCCGCCTTCTTAAAGGATATTTCTGGCCCCACCTCCTCAGATGCAGCAATGCTGTAATTCAAGACACGGAAAACCATGCTGATCCAGATCTATTAGGTTGAAGGGGATGCGGAAAGTCACATCTATTATTTGACAAACAATTGAAGCTCAAAAAAAAAAAAAAAAAACCACTAAGGTAAAAGAGTTTTGATACTGCATTGTCCACACTCACATCAGACCATCCGCTCACCCAAGGTGCGGATCTCTTGCTATGCGCTGGGGCATCAAAGCAACATGACCATAACGTACATGAATTGAAGGGAGCCTGTATCTAGCACAATAGCTACTCATGGAGGACCAGGAAGGAGAACCCAAGAAAAAAGAAAAAGGAAAAGAAGAGGAAGGAAAAGGAAAGGAGAGGAAGGGAGTGGGAAAAGAGGGGGGGAGGGCGGGGTGGGAGGGAAGGGGGAAAAGGAAAGAGAGAGGGGGGGTTAGGTATGGGGAGGAGGGAAGGGGGAGGGGGGGAGTTTAATGAAGGGGGGGGAGAGGGAAGGGGGGGGACAGGAATGGGGGGGGGGGTTGGGGGGAGGGGGAGGGAGGGGGGCACCACCAACCTGGTCACAAGAACCATTTGAGGGAGAAATCAATATTTAGACCGTCAGGGAAGATGGATCCCAAGCGATGCATCCACATTGCCTCCTTTTGTAAGAGCACCTTTTCAGTGCGAGTGGTACGAAAAGAAGGAGGGAGATTATCAATCACCAATCCACGTAAACCCGTTATCGATCCATTGTGTTCCTCCTGGAAGTGTTCTGCAATTGAAGATCTACGTTCGCCACTAACAATATCACATATGTGCTCCAGGAAACGTGCCTTGAATGCACGAGTAGTCATTCCAACATAATACTTTTTGCATGGACACATGAGTAGATAGATAATCCAAGTTGTATTGCAGTTGTAAAAAGATTTTATTCTATAATGTCTCAAACCATCCTGTGATTCAAATTGATTCGTTTTTAAGATACATATACAACCCTTACAATTGCCACAAGGAAACATTCCCGTAGGAGGCGGTATTCTATGTAACCATGTCCCCTGCTGTAACCTTGGTAGTTCTGATCTCACCAGGTGATCACGTAGATTTCTTGCTCTTCGAGCAGTAAGCAATGGACAAGGACCTACGATTTTCTTAATATTCTCATCAATTTGGAGAACATGCCAGCACCTACTAAGGGCCTCCCTTATTTTGGACCATTGGCCATTAAACATGGTAATAATTCGGGCACCACCACCAGAGCTGGGGGCACGAACACGGGGGCGAAGCAACTGGTTCCTATCTTCACGTAATGCGCGATTGTATGCACGCCGTAAGGTTCTATGCCCGTACCCCCTTGCTCTAAATCGATCATAGAGCTGGGCCGACTCGGCTTTAAATTGCTCCAAACTCGAGTGGTTGCGTCGAACCCTCAGAAACTGACCGACGGGGATTCCCCTGACCAGGGACACCGGATGATGACTGGCGGCATGGAGGAGAGAGTTCCCAGCTGCGGGCTTTCGGAATGTTTAGAGTGTGGGAATTTAAAAAAAGAAATTATGTGGGGTCCCCCCTCCTGAAACTTTTTAACCCCTTGTTCCCCATGCAGGCTGGGATAGCCAGAATGTGGAGCTCCGACCGATTGGGACTTCACACCCTGACTATACCAGCTGCAAAAAAGGTCCCCTAATGCCGATTTTTGTTCCGGGGTATATGTTGGGGGGGCCCCCCAGGTTTATTTTGCCCTGGGGCCCCATTGTTGCTTAAACCGGCCCTGCTTGGGCGTCTTCTCCTCTTTTTGTTACTTTTTTGTTGTTTGTTTTTAAAAAATACCAACAATCTATCAGCCCATTCTAGTCTGTCCTGATCGAATTTTTTCTGCTTGATCTTTTTCAAGTATGCACTATATTTTTCAATCTGTTTCTTAACTTGCTCATTTAATTTTCCGAAAAGGGAGTCCTCACTATGCTCATCCAATAGCACCTTACAGGCTTCAATTTCTGCAATAATATTATTAAGTTGAATTTTCTCCTCAGCTACAATCATTTCCATAGAAACTATCCCGCGTCTAATGCATTCCTCTTCCCATTTTGGCATAAATCTGTCGTTCTGCAGGTGCTGAGCCGGGATGGTCTTCTCACATGCAGCGGCGAAAGAGGGTCCCCCCAGCCGCCTTAGCCCAGCGTAGCCGGAACAAAAAGTTCCGGCCAGCGCTAAGGGCTGGATCGGAGACGGCTGACGTCAGGACGTCGGCTGACGTCCATGACGTCACTCCGCTCGTCGCCATGGCGACGAGGTAAGCGAAACACGGAAGGCCGCTCATTGCGGCCTTCCGTGTTATTTCTGGCCGCCGGAGGCGATCAGAAGATCGCCTCCGGAGCGCCCTCTAGTGGGCTTTCATGTAGCCAACTTTCAGTTGGCTGCATGAAATAGTTTTTTTTTTATTAAAAAAAAACCCTCCCGCAGCCTCCCTGGCGATTTTAATAGAACACCAGGGTGGTTAATGTACCCTTCCAAGGAAGCTATATTCCACTTCCTTCTTAGGTACTTATTATTTAAATTTCTATAAGAACGAAACATTCCTCTCAATTCAGTATTCTGCTGTTTAGTCCCTGCATTAGGACCATTCCCCCCGGCACGCTCGTCGCCATCCCCACTCTCTGCAAAAGCACCCCTAATCTCCGTTTCTATCTCCTCAGACAGAACATATGCCATATTTATGGGAAGGTAACTGAATGTCAAATAGGCCGTAAATAGTTATATGATTCCAGCAAAAGATCCGCACCTCAGGATCACACAATAGATATGTACTCCAGTTAGTCAGTCTTCATTATTTCGTATATATTCTTGTAATACTATTATTGTAACCATGGGCGTCCGCAGAAAATTTTCCAGGGGGGGGCAAAAAGTGCGGAGTTAAAAATTTGGGCTGGTGTACGCGCGCCAAAAAATGGAGCTACGTCATGCGGCGCGCGTAGCGCGCCGCGCCGAAAAATGGGTGTGGTCATGAACCAGATTGTGGGTGTGGTCGTGGGTGGAGACAAGTTTACATGAACTAAGCAATGGTGGGACATTAGATTAGGACAGTGGTGGCGAACCTTTTGGAGGTCGAGTGTCCAAACTGCAAAGTCACTTTACTATCACTGCAAAGTCACTTTACTATCACAAAGTGCCAACAGCAATTTAAACTAAATACAAACGTTTTAACTCATACATGAACATTATGGAAAATTAAGTTGAAAATAAACTGTGAAGATAAACAATTTCATCCATCGTACTCCTGAAAAAAATTATTCATTTTTTTTAGAACCTCCCAGTTTCATTTTCTGTTTTAAAAAGCAGAAAAAGTAGGTTTAATGCTATTGTCTCATATGATGATGATTCAGCTTTTTCCATAGTCTCGCAGTTAGCAATCATGTGACCCCCAACAAGACAAATTCAGCAATCATGAGGCCCCCCCCATCAAGACAAATTCAGCAATCATGAGGCCCCCAACATGACCAACTCAGCAATCATGAGGCCCCCAACAAGACAAATTCAGCAATCATGAGGCCCCCAACAAGACAAATTCAGCAATCATGAGGCCCCCAACAAGACAAATTCAGCAATCTTGAGGCCCCCAACAAATCATGAGGCCCCCAACAAGACAAAGTCAGTAACCATGAGGCCCGCAACAAGACAAATTCAGCAGTCATGAGGCACATAAATAGACAGCTTTTCACATAAATAGGCAGAATGCCCCCTTAATATGTAGACACCTCTTACCTGGCAGCAGTTCCCCAAAATACACTCAATCTGACAGCAGTAGTTCCCCAAAAATAGGTAGCCCCAGGTCTATAGGTGTCCCCAGAATAGGTGGCCAGCGGTATAGATGTCCCCAGAACTGGTAGCCAGGGGTAGAGATGTCCCCAGAACAGGTAGCCAGGGGTATATGTGCCCAGTATATGTAGGCAAGGGTATATGTCCCAGTATATGTAGGCAGGGGGTATATGTCCCAGTATATGTAGCCAGGGGGATATGTCCCAGTATATGTAGGCAGGGGTATATGTCCCAGTATATGTAGCCAGGGGTATATGTCCCAGTATATGTAGGCGGGGGTATATGTCCCAGTATATGTAGGCAGGGGTATATGTCCCAGTATATGTAGGCAAGGGGTATATGTCCCAGTATATGTAGGCAGGTGTATATGTCCCAGTATATGTAGGCAGGGGTATATGTCCCAGTATATGTAGGCAGGGGTATATGTCCCAGTATATGTAGGCAGGGGTATATGTCCCAGACAGTATATGTAGGCAGGGGTATATGTAGGCAGGGGTATATGTCCCAGTATATGTAGGCAGGGGTATATGTCCCAGACAGTATATGTAGGCAGGGGTATATGTCCCAGACAGTATATGTAGGCAGGGGTATATGTCCCAGACAGTATATGTAGGCAGGGGTATATGTCCCAGTATATGTAGGCAGGGGTATATGTCCCAGTATATGTAGGCAGGGGTATATGTCCCAGTATATGTAGGCAGGGGTATATGTCCCATACAGTATATGTAGGCAGGGGTATATGTAGGCAGGGGTATATGTCCCAGTATATGTAGGCAGGGGTATATGTCCCAGACAGTATATGTAGGCAGGGGTATATGTCCCAGACAGTATATGTAGGCAGGGGTATATGTCCCAGACAGTATATGTAGGCAGGGGTATATGTCCCAGTATATGTAGGCAGGGGTATATGTCCCAGTATATGTAGGCAGGGGTATATGTCCCGGTATATGTAGCCAGGGGGATATGTCCCCAGAAAAAGTGGCCATGTGTGCAGGAGGAGGGGAGCAGCGGAGAGAAGAGGGAGAGCTATGGGCACTCACCTTAGGGGGCTCTCCCTCCCTCTCTCGCTCTCCCCTCCGGAGTCCGGAATGAAGTGTGCAGCGGCTGGCAGCGGTGGGCGGAACTTACCTCCTCTCGTCGCACGCGCCGGATGGATTAGCCGCTACTCTGGCCTGATCCAGACCAGAGTGCGGCACCAGAACTTCCGGCGCAGGAGCGAGAGGAGGTAAGTTCCGCCCACCGCTGCCAGCCGCTGCACACTTCATTCCGGAGGGGACAGCGAGGGAGAGAGAGCCCCCTAAGGTGAGGGAAGGGGGGGGGGAAATCGTCCGCCCTTCCCCACTGTGCCCATAGCGCTCTCTCTCTTCTCTGCGTGTTCCCCTCCTGCTGGCTGCACGGGCACGCGGCCAGGGGGGGGCAGCGGGCGGCCAGGCTCGGGCAGATGCCCGGTTTTGCCATATGTGCGGACGCCCATGATTGTAACATCTCATTGTATATTACCTGTGTACCGACTTTTGCCTGCCTTTTGACCTCGCTCCTGTCTAGTCCTTCTGTACTGCTGCCATCTGATACTCGTTACCGACTCGGCCTATCTGTGACTACGTTATTGCCTAATCCTTACAATACGACTGACATCTGACTTATGTATATGACTCTGCTTGATTATTGACTATGATTTAGCCTAGTTACTCTGTACCTCGATATCTCTGACTCTATGTTTGACTACGGACCGGTCCGGACCTTACATACCTATTGTTTGTATATTTGTACGTTACGCATCTGTGTGTTAGTTGCCTCACGTTACGATATCTCATCACGCACCAGCGTGAAACATCTCTAGTTCATTCAGGTTTGATGGCTTCCGAGCATGGACAGCTTGCTTTAACTCACACCACAGATTTTCAATTATGATTACAACAAAGAGGAATATGTGCATCAACCAAGTTTAACCCTAACAAATCTGGCTTTGTAAATTTGGCCTAATTGGCTTATCATGAGGCATTGCTCATGCAAATATGCATTTGCTTTTGCATGCCAAATTATGCAGTCCCAATGCCCCCATACAACCGTGGGGTGGTGGGGGCCCCAAGCTCTCTCAATGCCTGGAACCCACACAGCAGCACCCCCTCCCAAAATTAAAAATAGGCACTTGCCTTAACATCCATTGCGTTCTGCTGCATGTGCATGACCTATTGGAAAGGAGTGAAGGCTCAGGGGTAGCTTTCACGCAACACTCCGGGAGGGGGGGGGGACGGAGGAGGACAGGAACAAACAGCCTGCTCCAGGGCTCTCACCTCCTAGAACAAGCCATCCACCACCCACCTCCAAAGGATAGAAATGCAATACTGATTACAGCAAAGAGGAAATGTGTGCATCAATCAAGATTAACCCTAACAAATCTGGCTTTGCAAATTTGGCCTAACTGGCTTATCATTAGGCATTGCTCATGCAAATATGCATTTGCTTTTGCATGCCAAATTATGCAGGGTCAAAAACCAATACCGCAAAGCAGTTGCCCTGCGGGAATTAGTTCATGCTACATTAGCACTATCTAGGGGCACCACGGGGAGGCTTCCCAATGCCCCCATACAACTGGGGGGACCACGGGGTCCCATGCTCTCTCACTGCCTGGGAACCACAGCAGCACACCGGAGGGAGAGGCTGGGTGGTGCAGGCGACCCCCCCAAGCGTGGCCAGCATCGGGGAGAGCCGTCCAGACCCACCTCCTTGTTCTAGGAGGTGAGAGCCCTGGAGCAGGCTGTTTGCGCCTGTCCTCCCTCCCCCATCTGTCACGCCCAGGTCATGCACATGCAGCAGAATGCAATGGGCGTTAAGGTAAGTGCCTGTTTTAATTTTGGGAGGTAAGTGCGGGAGGCTCTTCCCGCCACTGGCCATGCTTGGGGGGTCGCCTCACCTCCCGGCCCTCCCCCTCCGGGGTGCCGCTGTGGTTCCCAGGCAGTGAGAGATCCTGGGACCCCGTGGACCCCCCGGTTGTATGGGGGCATTAGGAAGCCTCCCCATGGCGCTCCTGGATAGTGCTAATGTAGCATGAACTAATTCCTGCACGGAAACCGCTTTGCCAGGGCCGGCGCTACCTTAGAGGCAAAGGAGGCAATTGCCCCAGGGCCCCAGAGCCTGTAGGGGCCCCCAGTGGCTACAAGAGGAAAAAACATTTTCAAAAAAGACCTTATAGTTTTTGAGAAAATCGATTTTAAAGTTTCAAAGGAAAAAAAATACACTTTTAAAAACCCACCGACTTTAACGGTTAATAGCAAATCCACCTTAAATGCTAGAAACCCTAAATTTGCAGGATATGTTAAGGAGATCATTGGGAATAAGAAGAAAAACAATTTTTCAAAAAGACCTTATAGTTTTTGAGAAAATCAATTTTAAAGTTTTGAAGGAAAAGTATACTTTTAAATGCGGTAAATGTCACGTTTAGTAGCAAACCTAACGGTAGTGTAATTTTCCATGTATCAAAAGAAAGAGCGATACGTTTCCTGATGGGGTTTCCAGGGGTTCCATACGCAGCCACGGCGCTTTGGCCAGGGATCGCTACACAGCCGCAATATGGCTGTATGAAGATTCCTGGCATTTTTTCCTATTTTCCCAATTTTTTTTTTTATGTTTAGAGTGTGGGAAAAAGGTCCCTTAATGCCGATTTTTGCTCCGGGGTATCTGTTGGGGGCCCCCCAGGTTTATCTTGCCCTGGGGCCCCTTTGTTGCTTAAACCAGCTCTGCGCTTTGCGGTATTGATTTTTGACCCTGCATAATTTGGCATGCAAAAGCAAATGCATATTTGCATGAGCAATGTCTTGTGATTAGCCAATAGGCCAAATTTGCAAAGCTAGATTCATCAGGTTCTACTTGGTTGATGCACACATTTTCTCTCTGTTGTAATTAGATTTTCAATTATATTCAGGTCTGGGGACAGAATGTTGTACTTGTTCCTCTGCATGAATGCCTTAGTGGAATTTGAGCAGTGTTTAGGGTCATTGGCTTCAATCCATCAACAGGCCCGGATTTCTGGAAAGGTCACAGAGGCCATGGCGATAAAAATTAGCAGGGCGCAGGACTTGAAGAGATAAGAGGTCACATGCCAAAGTAAAGTAAATCACCACTCCTGCTTTGCTCTGGTCTGCCTGAATTCCAGAGATCCCTGCATCTCTCTTACTTGTGCAAAGTGTGTGTTATGGCAGTCAGCATCTGCTGTTACCTGTATGATGAGAGGGGACAAACAATCTGCTGTGAGAAGAAAAATATATGGGCTCAAGTAGCAGAACTCCGATTAGTTCCGATTAGTTTTTTCTCACTCAGCACGCATTCACAGGCAGCAATTACCAGCTCTCCCCCTCCCTGACTGATGTTAATTTATTACTAGTAGGTCAGTGCTGTTAAAGAGACTCCGTAACAAAAAATTGCATCCTGTTTTTTATCATCCTACAAGTTCCAAAAGCTATTCTAATGTGTTCTGGCTTACTGCAGCACGTTCTACTATCACCATCTCTGTAATAAATCAACTTATCTCTCTCTTGTCAGACTTCTCAGCCTGTGTCTGGAAGGCTGCCAAGTTCTTCAGTGTTGTGGTTCTGTGATGCATCTCCCCCCTCCAGGCCCCTCTATGCACACTGCCTGTGTATTATTTAGATTAGGACAGCTTATCTCTTCTCTCTTATCTTTTACACGCTGGATAAATCCTCCTCTGAGCTGGCTGGGCTTTCACATACTGAGGAATTACATACAGGCAGAGCTGTCTGTACTCTGCAGGAAGAAACAGCCTGACACTTCAGTGGATGAGAGCTGAAGGGGGAAAGAAACACACAAATGATCTCTTGAGATTCAAAAGGAAGGGTGTATACAGCCTGATTGTGTATGTATGTATTTTCTATGTGTGGACATACTGTACATCAACCTACTTCCTGTTTTGGTGGCCATTTTGTTTGTTTATAAACAAACTTTTTAAAACTGTTTTTAACCACTTTTTTTTTTTTTTTGTAAAATATTTTATTTTTGTAAAACATTTTCTTGGTTTTATCCCACATAAAAAACAAAACATTAGGATCAGTGAACATTTCAAGTGAATCTTCAAACAGGAGATACAGCATGGCTCAAATTGGAATTTGACATAGATCACAGTTGTACCTATATGTATCGTAGATCCCAACAGAAATTATAACCCCCCCCCCCCCCTTCCCCAAAATTAACCCCATAAAGCTCTCTCAGCATTCAGCTTCCTAAGTCTAGGTAGTTGCAGTTCTCGTACATATAACTATAGTCTTTCAAAACTATATGAAGCTATTATCCCAGTTAGTTCACACTTCCCTGTGGGCAGTGTCTGAGCGCACCCAGAGACCCGCTGAGGTCTTCTAAGCAATACCACGAGGTAAGTACAAAGTTTCCCATTAACCAGCCGGGCGGTATGGACGCTCAGCTCGTCCATCACCGCCGGAGGCTGCCGCTCAGGCCCTGCTGGGCCGATTTTCATCAAATAAAGAGCAGCACACGCAGCCGGCACTTTGCCAGCCGCGTGTGCTGCCCGATCGCCGCCGCTCTGCGGCGATCCGCCGCGAGCAGTGGCGAAAGAGGGTCCCCCCAGCCGCCTGAGCCCAGCGTAGCCGGAACAAAAAGTTCCGGTCAGCGCTAAGGGCTGGTTCGGAGGTGGCTGACGTCAGGACGTCGGCTGACGTCCATGACGTCACTCCGCTCGTCGCTATGGCGACGATGTAAGCAAAACAAGGAAGGCCGCTCATTGCGGCCTTCCTTGTTTATTCTGGGCGCCGGAGGCGATCGGAAGAACGCCTCCGGAGCGCCCTCTAGTGGGCTTTCATGCAGCCAACTTTCAGTTGGCTGCATGAAATAGTTTTTTTTTTATTTAAAAAAAACCCTCCCGCAGCCGCCCTGGCGATCTTAGTAGAACGCCGGGGAGGTTAAGTCATTTATTTCTGCTGGTGTGAAAGTTTCCAAAATGTACTTTCTCCAAGTTTTAAAGAAGTTCTTAGCTCTTTTTTCCAAGCTCTGGGTTACTTGCAGTCTTTCCAGAGCAAAAGCTGACAGCATTTCTTTTTGGAGCATATCCAGTGTAGGGAATTGCGGATGAATCCAGACTTGAAAAATGATTCTCTTTGCCATAGCCAAGATAATATGAAAGAGTGCTGAGGGGCTTTCCTGCTTATCGTTATTTGAATTATTGCAATACTGAAAAAGACAAAGTTGATAATTTTTCTTAACTTTTTTTTTACACATCTTGTTTGCATATTCGAATACTCTATCCCAAAAATGGTCAATTGCATAGCACTCCCACACACAGTGTATCAAGTTTGCATTAGGCAAGGGACATTTTGGGCAGGCTGGGGTGTAGTGCGGTGGAGGGTGAGCATACTTAATGTTAAATGCGTATTTTGCCTTATGGAGAAATAGCAGGTGTGACGTTCTGTGTTGCTCATTTTGTATGTGTGATCTAAATTCACCCCACCCTTGTATGATATGTTCTACTAAGGCTTCATCTTTAAAGATTTTTTCCCACCCTTTAAAGCTAAGGTGAGCTAGTTTTGGCCTCTCTATTCCCACCATCACCTGTACCAAATCTGATAATGATTTAATAGGTCCCCCCAGGCTTATTAGTTTATCAAAGGCATCTGGTAGCGCTACGTCTGAAATTGTCGTAATATGTGCTTTCACAAAGGATTGGATCTGCATGTACGGAAAAAAATCTGCTGCTGGAATGGAGTATACTCTTCTCAATTCCGCAAAGGATACCCAGGTACCTTTATCTAAGTGAAAAAGATTTCCCAGTTTGGTAATACCTTTTTGGTCCCAGTTTGAGAAAGACTGCTGAGTAGTACTTACTGGGAAATGTGGGTTTCCCCATATGGGCATGTATTTAGAAATTAAACAGTGAAGGCCTAGTTTTTTTCCTCACAGCTCTCCATGTCAATATAGTATCTTTGAAAATGACATTTTGTCTGAGTCTCAAGGGAAGTTCAGTAGGTTTAGAATGTAGTAGGCCCAGAAGCGACCATGGCTTTGCAATTTCCGTTTCTAGGGTATTATTAGAGTATTTGCAGGTTCCCTTTACCCAGTCTTGTACATGGCGAAGTAATGCTGCCAAATTATATCTTCGAATGTCAGGTAGATTTAGGCCTCCCAAAGGTTTGGACATTTGAAGTTTTTTCAGTGCTATTCAGGGTTTCTTTCCATGCCAAAGGAATTTGGTGAAAGCTGTCTCCAGCATCTGAATGTCCTTGTGCCGGATAAGAAGTGGGACTGTCTGCATAGGATAGAGTAGTCTCCCCATCGTAGTCATTTTTATGAGTGCTGCTCTCCCTGCTAACCCTATGGGAAGTTTATCCCATCTATCTAATTGTTCCCTTAACTGTTGGAATAAAGGTGTATAGTTTAGGTTATATAATTGGGTAGGGTCTCTTGGGATTTTAATTCCTAAATATTTTACTTGGGTATGGGATATTTTGAGGCCCAGGGATGTCCATTGTCTAGCGTCTGCCTGTCTCGAAAGTGGCATTATTTCACTCTTCTTTTTATAAATTTTTAGCCCCGATAGTCTGGAAAATTCTGATAATATTTTGAAAATTTCCGGTATCTGGATCATCGGGTCTCTGATAAAAAGGAGCATGTCATCAGCAAAAAATGCTTGCTGGACCTCAACATCCTCCACTTTTATTCCTTGTATTTGCCTCCTAAGAAGTGCAGCTAGAGGCTCCAAAGCCAGATTAAATAGTAGTGGAGACAATGGACATCCCTGCCTCACCCCTCTTTGCATTGGAAAGGCTTCTGATATGAAACCATGGGTCACTATTCTGGCTTTTGGACTGGAATACATTGCTTTAACTGCCTGGAGATAGTTTCCTGTAAATCCCATCTGAGTCATTATTCCCAGCATCCAGTCCCACTCCACGCTATCAAAGGCCTTTTCGGCGTCCAGCACAAGGACTGCTGCTTTTTTATATGTGTGTGGATATGCTCGCACATGCTCGATCATTGTTAGAAATTTTCTAACATTTGTGACCCCTGCACGCCCTTTTATGAAGCCCACCTGATTTGGGTGCACGAGACTGGGCATTATGTGGGATAACCTTTCTGCTAAAATTTTTGATAAAATCTTGACGTCTTGATTTATGAGGGATATGGGCCTAAAGGCGGTTGCCTCGCTTGGTTCTTTTCCCTCTTTAGGAATTAATTTTACATAAGCTGTTTTCCCTGTATCAGGGTACTGCGTATTGGTCATAATATGATTGAACAGTGTAGTGAGATGTTCTGCAACACCCTGCTTTAATATTTTAAAGAACTCTGCCGGATATCCGTCAGGTCCTGGAGATTTTTGGTTTGCTAATTCTTTGATCGCCTCTCTGACCTCCTGCACAGTGATTGCAGCATTTAGTTTTTGGATTTGGTCTTCTGTGAGCTTCTTGACTGGGAGAGCTGCGAGGACCGATACGAGTCTGGATGAGTCTGCATGGGTAGAGGAGTATAATTTTTCAAAAATTTTTTTAAAAATAGTATTGATGACCTTTGGGTTTGTTTGTGGGTCTCCTCTTTCGTCTTTAAGTTTTAGGGCTCCTTTTACCCTTGCCATGTTCGCCAGCAGTTTCCCAGCTTTCTCCCCAAATTTATGAAATTTAAGGGCAGTGTGCGGTTTTTGCAGCTCTATTTGTAGTTTAAACCATATATCTCCCTTAAGCTTTGCTTCTTGCCATTCATCCCTATTTTGTTCTGTGGGGAATTGTTTGTATTTGCCATAGGCTTCTCTTATTTTAGCTAATTCTTGTTCATATCTTTTGTGTGCTTGTTTTTTTTTCCCGGCTACATATGCTATGATTCTACCTCTTATCACTGCCTTCCCTGCTTCCCAAAAGAGGACAGGGTCATTTTTTTGTTCTGGGTTGTCCATAACATATTCCTGCCACCATAACTTTATCTTACTCTCGAAGTCTTCATTACCATATAGGGTGCTTGGGAAACGCCAGATGATATCCGAGCCTCTGGGATAGGTATCCTCCAATTCTAACAGGATTGGGGAGTGATCTGAGATCACTAGGTCTTCTATTGTGGTCTGCAAGATTCTGGGGGCCAATATATTTTGAATTAGGAATAGATCTATCCTTAAAAAAGTTTTATGTGTGGGTGAGTAGAAAGTATATTCATGCTCTGAAGGGTGAGTATATCTCCAGGTATCTATCAGAGCACAAGCCTCTATAAAAGATCCTAAATATTTGTCCCTAGATTTCTGAGGTTTTTTTGGATGGCTTCTGTCTTCCCAGAGGCTCGGTACCGTGTTCCAGTCTCCCCCCATAATTATTTGCGTGTTTCGTTCCCCCAATAGCTTATTTTGCAACTTTTGGAAAAATTTGGCATTTTCTGTATGTGGCCCATATACATTGTAAAGGGTAATTGGTTCCCCTGACAGTTGGAGTTGCAGCCTAGATCATCGTCCCTCGGAATCATGTTCATGGCATATTACTTTACAATTGAGTTTTTTGTTCAGTAGACATAGAACTCCCGCTTTTTTTTCTACTGCTGCTGAACCGTATACTTCTCTAACCCAAAGTTTTTTCATATATCTGAATTGATCTTCTGCCAGGTGCGTTTCTTGCAAGAAACATATATCTGGTTTAAATTTGCCTAAATGTCGCAAGATTCGAGATCTCTTGCCTGGTGACTGCAGGCCTTTTACATTCCAGGAGATTAATTTCATTTTGTTTCAATTAGGTTACTGGGGATATGGTCCAAACTGCAACCCCACCTGCTGTTAAGATCAATTGAAAACCGATGCTGAGAGATAAAAGAAAATAAAACCCCTTTCCCACCCTTTCCCCAAACAACCCCAACCTTACCCCATCTTGCTGAGCGACTTCTCTTCTTCCCCGCATGCTCACTCCCTCCTCCCCGACCTTAAAGAGATACCAGCTTTTCAAAACATATATAGGTAAAATGAAAGTAAAGGAATGTAACCTCCCCGATCATATATCAGGGTATAAAAAGTAACAGTTGAAAGAACTTCAAAGCATAACCTTACATTTGAAAGAGTCATAGAATCACCTCAATAGGACATTATAGAATTTCAGCTATTTCGTATGATGTGTGTGCAAGCGAAAGTTCAGTTTCTGTCATGTTATGCATTTCTTCTAGGCTGAAAAAAACTTAAGAGAATTTTAAGCGGTATTCTGTAGCTTCTTTATGTCAAGTGACATATCTCACTTGATGAGCAAAAAAGAATCCTAGGGTCAGTAGCAATGTCTCACTTAATCCTCTGTGTCACGAGTGTCTGTTTCTGCATCCATCTCTGTCAGAAAAGATTGTACTTCCTCTGGTGTGTGAAAGGTGTGGATCTTTTCTTCATGATCAGTGACTTTCAAAACTGCTGGGTACATTAGGGCAAATTTTATCTTCTTGCTAAGCAATGTGTTATGGCCCATACTCACGGGCGAGAAATGTGGCCTGTCGCCAGCACACGTGAGCGTGTGGGCGACAGGCCGGCGACAGCTTCTCGCCAGGTCCCTCCGCGTACACACGCGGAAGAGGGACCAGCGGCAAGGCGGAAGCTGTCGCTGACGTTCCTCCTCCCCCCGCCGGAAGCTCCATGTACCTACATGGAGGTTGCTGTCGCTAGTCCGCGTACTCACGCGGACTAGCGACAGTTGCGGCGGGGGGGCAGCGGCGACTGTCGCCATGCGATTGAAAGTTTCAATCGCATGGCGACATGAGCGGCGGGCGACAGTTCGGGGTGCGCGCGTGTGCGACGGCCCATACTCACGGGCGACCTGTCGCCGCAACACGCGCGCGCCGCGTGTTGAGGCGACAAAAGTCCCTCGTGAGTATGGGCCATGACATACTTTGTTGAATGCCTTGCGCTTTTGTGACACCTCAGCCGAGAAGTCATTAAAGATGCGAATTGTGTTGCTTCTGATGATTAGGTCTTGACCCTGGGCTCTGTATGGCGTCATCAGGGCTACTTTGTCCGCGTAATCCAGGTAGCGCGCCATAATCATGCGAGGAAGGCCTTTTTTATTTTTGGCTTTAAGGGGTCCCACCCTGTGTGCGCGTTCCACTTTAAGTGGGGTTGGGAGGCCTAGCAGTTTTGGGATTTGCTCTGAGCATATTTCCTGTAATTAAGCAGGCAATACGTCTTCTGTGACTCCCACTATTCTTAAGTTGTTTCTTCTAGAGCGGTTTTCCAAGTCTTCTATGCGTGCGTGCGCTTCTGTGTTATCATGGCGGAGCTGCTCTATTGTTATGTTTGCTTTATGTAAGTCGTCCTCACAGGAGCTTATCCTTTTTTCAATTTCAGAGAATCTTTTTTTGTGCTCAGAGATATCCTTTTTAATCGTTTTTAGTGAATTGGCTAGTGTCTTTTCTATAATAGCTTGTATGTCTGGAGCTAGTGCCTTACCCACTTCTGCTGCTAATTTCTGGTAGTCTATACGGATTTCCCCTTGCTTACCAGCATCTTCCTCCTCTGGATTATCAGCATCCCAGTCTGGGTCTTCTCTCTGGGGCGCACTTTCTTTGGCTTGCCCCCGACCTGGAGTTGCTTTCACTGCTGCTTTGCCGCCCGCCATCTTGCCAGGCCCGTCTTCTATGTCTGCAGCTGTTTGCGTAATGGTGTTTGAGCGGGTCAGGTAGCGATCCATACAGCAGCCGAATCGCTCCTGAGCTTCCCTGCTCCTGTTTCGCTACGCTTTTGGGGCTCGCGGGTGGATGTATGAGGCGATCGGGGAGGTTATAGCTGGCTCTCGGTCGGAGCTCCTTCCTCAAGCTGTCGCCATGCGGGCGCCGGAACCGGAAGTCTTTAACCACTTTTAATGCGGCGAGAAGCGGCGAAATTGTGACAGAGGGTAATAGGAGATGTCCCCTAACGAACTGGTATGTTTACTCTTGTGCGATTTTAACAATACAGATTCTCTTTAAAGACCTCAGATCTGTAAAATTTATGGCTTTTTTTTTCCTGACAACAACATTCTTTGTACAGTTTAACTCTTTCCTGGCTTTTTTTTGCCAGCAAAGTACTGTGTTGACAATCAGTGAAAGCAGGATGTTTTGAAACAGAATGACAACTGTGTTACATTTATTTATATTTACAAAACAATCAATGCATCTCTATGTATAGCTGTGTGCACATCTTGTATACAGTAACAAAGTCTGAAGACTGCTCATTAACCAAAGGCTCACTGTTTTTCTTTTGGTTAGCCAATACAAAGTGTTATTTTTTTACAAAACTTCCTGCTGACTGATTTTAAGATCTGTCTTAAGTGCTAAATTGTCACTGTGTAAAGTACACCTGAGCTTATGCTGGGTACACACGATGCAATTTTCTCACAGATTTACTGTCAAATCGACTATTTCCAACATGTCCGATCTGCTTTCCAATCAATTTTCTGAATGATTTTTCATAGAAGTGAACAGCAAATTGATTGAAAAATTGAAATCAGTTCAAACATGATGGAAATAATCGACCTGACAGTAAATCTGTCAGAAAATTGCATCATGTGTACCTAGCATTACACTACATCTAAGCCAGTGTGTGAAGTGTCGGATCCTTCTACTTACCTGTTCTCTGTTTTGGATGGGCTTCTCTGCATTGTGCTACACTGTCCCCTATTTGTGGCTCTGAAGGCAGCAAGTAGCACAGAGGACAAAGAAGCAGCGCTGCCCATTGGGGCTCCCTGTAATTTTGCACTCCTATATGCATGTGCACAGGAGCCGAGGGAGTGTTATGGGTATGTGTACTTGACAAGTGCTGCTGAGTGCTCATACATGAGCATCATTTCTGAAGTATGCAAGCCCAGAACACTATCGCCTGCTGTGCATGCAGACAGGAGCGCAAAATGACATGGAGTGGACAGAGCATGCACTGCTTCTTTGTTGAACGGGGCAAAGCAGCAAAACAGAGGAGGGCCCATTCAAACTAGTCTGAATTGAACAGAATGGGGAGGGGGGGGGGGGGGGCGGTTGGTGACAGCCGGCCTAGGGTGCTGGAAAGTACAAATCCGGCCCTGTCCATCAAGCATTACCGCATTCGGTAATGCTGAAAACAGCTGAGTTAACGGAGCACTTAAGAAAATGTTAATTCATCAAAGCTGTTACCGAATGAGAAGCTGAAATGACAGAGCAATGAGATAAATTACCGACTTGTGCTCAACACATGTCAGCAAATGTCAGTAAATGTTAATTCATCAAGGTTACCACATTCGCTAGCACATTCGGTGATTATCTCCAGCTCTCCCCTGTCCTTACAGGCTTCCAAAGCCTTCTGTGTGAATGTTTTCATGATTAACAGGAGCAGGCAGCCAATAGAAACAGCCCCTGTTCTCCTGCAAGTGCTGCTGATAGGTGCTGATAGGTCACAGGCTTCTCCACACAAGCTTCCAGACCCCCCAGGCAGTGAGCAGAGAGAACGGGACAAAAGATATCCCCAGGTGTCCTTCCGTGGTGTAACCCTTTGAGTCCCTGTTTGAATATGCAAAGATGCAAGTGGTGAAATCACCAAGCATGGCATTTGTAAAGTCTCCAGGAAGTTTATCTACGTTGTGGCAAAGAAGTAAAATGTTAAGAAACACTGATGGACAGATTCAGAGCAGCAGAGGCAGTATAAGTAACAGTAAATATAACACATTTACATGTAAAGGGATGCCTGGATGCCTTCTATTGTGATCAGCTTGTAACAACACAGAGACATTCCAAGCTGCTCTGCACCACTCTGCTGTTATCTAACAGCCTTTGATGAACTGAAGCCGTAGTACTTCGGTAACTTAACGAACCTCTACCACATGTGTGAAAATATTGATGAATTAGCACAGCGAAGTGTAAAATACCGAAT
The DNA here is from genome assembly GCF_040937935.1 of Hyperolius riggenbachi. Lineage (NCBI taxonomy): Eukaryota > Metazoa > Chordata > Amphibia > Anura > Hyperoliidae > Hyperolius > Hyperolius riggenbachi. The sequence goes on along the minus strand of NC_090646.1, from coordinate 7,913,841 downwards.
GTGGTATTTTAAGGACTGGGATTTTGTTATCGAACACCCTTTGATGAATTGAAGGCATTGTCTTGTTGAAAGATCCAGCCCTGGTGCAGGTTCCGCTTTGTCACTGATTCCTGGACATTGGACTCCAGAATCTGCTGATACTAGGTGGAATCCATGTGTCCCTCAACTTTGACAAGATTCCCAGTCCCTGCACTGGCCACACAGCCCACAGCATGATGGAACCACCACCATATTTTACTGTAGGTAGCAGGTGTTTTTCTTGGAATGCTGTGTTCTTTTTCCTCCATGCATAATGAATAACGCCCCTTGTTATGCCCAAATAACTCAATTTTAGTTTCAGCAGTCCACAGCACCTTATTCCAGAATAAAGCTGGCTTGTCCAAATGTGCTTTAGCATACCACAAGTGGCTCTGTTTGTGCTGTGGGCTTCCTAGCATATCCTTGTGTAAAGTGCACTGAATGGTTGAACGATGCACAGTGACTCCCTCTGCAGCAAAATGATGTTGTATGTCTTTGGTGCTGGTCTGTGGGTTGACTCTGACTGTTCTCACCATTCATCGCTTCTATGTATCCGAGATTTGTCTTGGTCTGCCACTTCGAGCCTTAACTTGAACTGAGCCCTGTGGTCTTCCATTTCCTCAATATGTTCCTAACTGTAGAAACAGACAGCTGAAATCTCTGAGACAGCTTTCTGTATCCTTCCCCTTAACCATGATGGTAAACAATCTTTGTCTTCAGGTCATTTAAGAGTTGTTTTGAGACCCCCATGTTGCTACTCTTCAGAGAAAATTAAAAGAGGAGGGAAATTTAAAACTCACCCCCTTAAATACTCTTTCTCATAATTGGATTAATGTAGGTCAGGGGTCACTGAGCTTAGCAAGCCAATTTGGGTTCCAATAATTCTTTCTAAAGGTTTTGAAATCAATAAAATGACAACAGTGCCCAGATTTATGCACCTGCCTAATTTTGTTTAAACAATTATTGTGCACTTTCTCACTTCTCAGATATCACTGTGTGTGTCTCTTAAATGATATATTTTATCGTAACAACCAACGATTTATACAGGAAAATCATGACGATTAACAAAGTTGCCCAAACTTTTGCATCCCATTGTAAGTAATTACAGCCATAAAATACTTTCCTGTCAGTAAATGGCTTCCTGGAGCAGGAAAGAGATAAAAAGGTCAATAGTTCATAGAGTTTAGCTCTGGCATACTTTAACGAATGTGTCATTGAGCAAAAACAATAAAACAATAACAACTTAAAAACTAGATTTAAATATAAAATAAAACTGTGGGATATCTTAAAAAGTCATTTTTAGGAGAAGAAGGATAGATACAACTAGCCGACCCGCGGCGTAGCATACACCGCATAAGGGGGTAGAGGGCAGGAAGGGGGTATTGGGCACAGCGGCGGGGAGGAGGGTCGGACCCCCCCTCACATAGGTCCCCCATGTGCGCTCCCCCTCCAGCTTAAGCTCAGCAGGACCCCCCTCCCTCACCTGGGTCCCCCATGTGCATTCTCCCTGCAGCTTAAGCTCAGCAGGACCCCCCCTCCCTCACCTGGGTCCCCCATGTGCGCTCCCCCTCCAGCTTAAGCTCAGCAGGACCCCCCCCTCCCTCACCTGGGTCCCCCATGTGCGCTCCCCCTCCAGCTTAAGCTCAGCAGGACCCCCCCCTCCCTCACCTGGGTCCCCCATGTGCGCTCCCCCTGCAGCTTAAGCTCAGCAGGACCCCCCTTCCCTCACCTGGGTCCCCCATGTGCGTTCCCCCTGCAGCTTAAGCTCAGCAGGATCCCCCTCCCTCACCTGGGTCCCCCATGTGCGCTCCCCCTCCAGCTTAAGCTCAGCAGGACCCCCCTCCCTCACCTGGGTCCCCCATGTGCACTCCCCCTCCAGCTTAACCTCAGCAGCAGCCGCCACTATTAGTAAGAGGCAGCGGGCAGGGATTACTCACCTCTTCCATGTTCCAGCGTGCGTTCCACTGTTGTCACTTCCTGCAATGCTACCCACTGTATTTTAGTAATTTGCCTTCTTAAAACAAAAGAAATTCTGCAATAATTCAGCTATAAGTGAACATTTGTGGTTACCCACAATGCACTGCTACTAAATATGTAAATTATCCCTTTTCACCCTTGGTAAGCCAAGTAAGCATCCAGAGCCTCTGGTGTATAGCAAGCCTATAGCTTTAAATTTTAATCAATCATATCAACCCCCCACATGTAGACAGCCTGTTTCAGACTTTTGGTCCTCATCAGTACATAGCAGGGATTGATACGGCTGTATGAGATAAGGATTGGACCAGTACAACAGAGTAAGCAAGCAGCTCAGGGTGACCCAAACCACTTGGAATGTATAGGGGGATAAAAGGGACCAAAAAGACCTCCTACTAAAAAAAAAAAAAACAAAGCTTGGTGTAATTTGCCTTCTTAAAACAGAAGAAAATCTGCAATAATTCAGCTATAAGTGAACATTTGTGGTTACCCACAATGCACTGCTACTAAATATGCAAATTATCCCTTTTCACCCTTGGTAAGTCAAGCAAGCATCTAGAACCGCTGGTGTATTAGTGTTGTCCGGATCATGAACGATCTTTGATCCGAATCCTTTTTGTTAGTCAAATCATCCAGATCATCACAGTGAACGATTCGGATCACAGTGGAAGAAACAGGAAGCGCAGCAAAGAGTTAGGGATGGAGTGAGAGAGGCAACTCCTCCCAGCTGAGCTCACTGAGGGATCAGGTTACAGGCACCACAGGCAGCAGCTCTTGGTTACAAAGTTAACTCCTTGTCTCACATGCCAAATATCACTGCTGGCAATGTGTACTAGTACTCACACACCAAATATCACTGCTGGCAATGTGTACTACTACTCACACACCAAATATCACTGCTGGCGATGTGTACTACTACTCACACACCAAATACCATTGCTGGCAATGTGTACTACTACTCACACACCAAATATCACTGCTGGCAATGTGTACTACTACTCACACACCAAATATCACTGCTGGCAATGTGTACTACTACTCACCCACCAAATATCACTGCTGGCAATGTGTACTACTACTCACACACCAAATATCACTGCTGGCAATGTGTACTACTACTCACACACCAAATACCATTGCTGGCAATGTGTACTACTACTCACACACCAAATATCATTGCTGGCAATGTGTACTACTACTCACACACCAAATATCACTGCTGGCAATGTGTACTACTACTCACACACCAAATATCACTGCTGGCAATGTGTACTACTACTCACACACCAAATATCACTGCTGACAATGTGTACTACTACTCACACACCAAATATCACTGCTGGCAATGTGTACTACTACTCACACACCAAATATCACTGCTGGCAATGTGTACTACTACTCACAAACCAAATATTACTCCTGGCAATGTGTACTACTACTCACACACCAAATATCATTGCCGGCAATGTGTACTACTACTCACACACCAAATATCATTGCTGGCAATGTGTACTACTACTCACACACCAAATATAATTGCTGGCAATGTGTACTACTACTCACACACCAAATATCATTGCTGGCAATGTGTACTACTACTCACACACCAAATATCACTGCTGGCAATGTGTACTACTACTCACACACCAAATATCACTGCTGGCAATGTGTACTACTACTCACACACCAAATATCACTGCTGACAATGTGTACTACTACTCACACACCAAATATCACTGCTGGCAATGTGTACTACTACTCACACACCAAATACCATTGCTGGCAATGTGTACTACTACTCACACACCAAATACCATTGCTGGCAATGTGTACTACTATTCACACACCAAATATCACTGCTGGCAATGTGTACTACTACTCACACACCAAATATCACTGCTGGCAATGTGTACTACTACTCACACACCAAATACCATTGCTGGCAATGTGTACTACTACTCACACACCAAATATCACTGCTGGCAATGTGTACTACTACTCACACACCAAATACCATTGCTGGCAATGTGTACTACTACTCACACACCAAATATCACTGCTGGCAATGTGTACTACTACTCACCCACCAAATATCACTGCTGGCAATGTGTACTACTACTCACACACCAAATATCACTGCTGGCAATGTGTACTACTACTCACACACCAAATATCACTGCTGGCAATGTGTACTACTACTCACACACCAAATATCACTGCTGGCAATGTGTACTACTACTCACAAACCAAATATTACTCCTGGCAATGTGTACTACTACTCACACACCAAATATCATTGCCGGCAATGTGTACTACTACTCACACACCAAATATCATTGCTGGCAATGTCTACTACTACTCACACACCAAATACCATTGCTGGCAATGTGTACTACTACTCACACACCAAATATCACTGCTGGCAATGTGTACTACTACTCACACACCAAATACCATTGCTGGCAATGTGTACTACTACTCACACACCAAATATCACTGCTGGCAATGTGTACTACTACTCACCCACCAAATATCACTGCTGGCAATGTGTACTACTACTCACACACCAAATATCACTGCTGGCAATGTGTACTACTACTCACACACCAAATATCACTGCTGGCAATGTGTACTACTACTCACACACCAAATATCACTGCTGGCAATGTGTACTACTACTCACAAACCAAATATTACTCCTGGCAATGTGTACTACTACTCACACACCAAATATCATTGCCGGCAATGTGTACTACTACTCACACACCAAATATCATTGCTGGCAATGTCTACTACTACTCACACACCAAATATCATTGCTGGCAATGTGTACTACTACTCACACACCAAATATCATTGCTGGCAATGTGTACTACTACTCACACACCAAATATCACTGCTGGCAATGTGTACTACTACTCACACACCAAATATCACTGCTGGCAATGTGTACTACTACTCACACACCAAATATCACTGCTGACAATGTGTACTACTACTCACACACCAAATATCACTGCTGGCAATGTGTACTACTACTCACACACCAAATACCATTGCTGGCAATGTGTACTACTACTCACACACCAAATACCATTGCTGGCAATGTGTACTACTATTCACACACCAAATATCACTGCTGGCAATGTGTACTACTACTCACACACCAAATATCACTGCTGGCAATGTGTACTACTACTCACACACCAAATACCATTGCTGGCAATGTGTACTACTACTCACACACCAAATACCATTGCTGGCAATGTGTACTACTACTCACACACCAAATATCATTGCTGGCAATGTGTACTACTACTCACACACCCACTATCAGGCCCAGTGCACACCAAAAACGCTAGCAGATCTGCAAAATGCTAGCATTTTTTGGAGCAGATTTTCAGAGCAATTCTAGGCATGTCTACAATACAGACATTTTCTAAACATGCCTAGTGGTTTAGGAGTGTTTTCGGGTAGCAGATTACACATATTGTTACGGGCCCGTCCACACCTATAATCACAAACCTTTGCGGGAGTGATTTTCCCGCAATTAATGCGGAAAAATCACTGGACACTGCGGCGGTTTTGAAACGATCGCGATTAGCATGCTTTGCACGCTAATCACAAACGCTAAACGCAAATCGCCGGCAAACTGCTGTATGAAACGTGTTTGCAGTTATCGCTGCCATTTGCAACAATGTGTAGCATTTTTTACTAAACCGCTAGCAGTCTGCCATGAGTGGCTTTAGCATATAGCATACATCTTTAAATTATTATTTTTTTTTCACATTAGAAATTTTTATTGATTCTTGAGATAAAGGTGGTACACTTATATCAAAGCATTTGAAATATAAACCAACATTCTGTACATATATAAAAGGTACGTGGATAGTGACAGTCATAGGAACCAAATTTGGTTATCCTCATTGCACAAAAAACCTGAATGTACTTTTCAGAGGACAGGTAGATCCAAAAAAAAAAAAAAAAAAAAAGGTTCGAGCTGACTGCTCGCATATCCATCGTTTTCAGAAAGAGAATAGGAGAGAGATTGAGAAAGGAGAAGAGTGAAGCAAGTCATCAACATAGAGATAAAAGAACAGTAAGAGCAGTATTAAAGTCACTAATCTTATGGTCTAAGCTTGCCAATCACCTGTTTGTAATCATCCGAATCTTTAAATAGGAACCAGCAAGCCCAGGTATGAACAAATTGGTCGGCTTTGTCTTGTGAAGACAGAATAATTTCTTCCATCTGGGCAATGCCATCCACCCTCGCCCACCACTGGGCTACAGAGGGGGCTGCAGGGTCTTTCCAAAGTAAGGGAATTAATACTCTGGCAGCATTGAGAAGATGGGGTACAATCGTTTTTTTGTACGACCTATGTGGAGTTGGACAGCAGTGGAGCAATAAAGCTTCAGGAGAGAAGGGCAGTTCTATTGAAGAGATTGCCACTGTCCATTTGTGGACCTTTTTCCAGTAGGAGGAAAGGTGAGGACAAGACCAAAAAATGTGCAGTAAGTTTGCTTTGGGGGCATTACACCTCCAGCATGTGTCTGGAATCTCTGGAGCAAATTCACTGAGAAGAGCAGGCGTTCTATACCAAAAAGTAAGGATTTTAAACCCTTGTTCTTGGGTTGATACATTGAGAGTGGACTTGTGGGTCAGTAAGATGATGGAATTCCATTGCTCCTCTGACAGGGGTTTCCCCAAAGCCTCCTCCCGTTTTGCCTGGTAGGGGAGGGTGGGCGGCATGCCCATAGTGACCAACAAATCATATAGTAGTGAAATGGTGTGTCTGTGGGGTCCAGGTTGCATCAAAGATTGCTCAAGGGGAGTTAACGGTCTGCTTGCCCCACATTTGTGTTTTGGATCTCTCAAGAAGCTACTAATTTGAAGGTGAGCCCAAAAGGGGAATTTGCCTGAGGTCATTGCTTGACTGACAGTGGATATGTCCTTGATTTCCTTGTTATGTACAAAATCTCTAAGTCTGGGGATGTTAGGTGAAGCCCAGTTGTGGGCAAAAGACGAGAACTGCCCTGGTGGGAATGCTGGGTTGTCTCTGACTGGTGTTAAAGGGCCAATGAGGGAAGATCCCTCCTCTTTAGAAAACAGGTTTCTAAAGACCCTAGTGGAGGCTAGAATAAAGGGGTGGGATTGTTCACATATTTTAACCCTTGGGCCGTTGATCCATGGCAGGGCCTGCAAAGAGACTGGGGAGAATGTTCTTTCAATGGCGACCCATTGTTTAGTCGAGTTGGGGTTGCACCATTCGAAAAGTCTGCTGAGGACAGCCGCCTGGTGGTACGCCATCAAATCTGGGAGCCCCGCTCCCCCCTGAATTTTAGGGAGCTTAAGGATGCTATGGCGTAGTCGTGGGGTTTTATTGCCCCAGATAAATGCCGAGATCTTAGCTTGAAGAGATTTCAAAAATGGTTTGGTAAGAGCAATAGGGAGAACTTGGCAGACATATAAAAATTTCGGGAGTAGAGTCATCTTTACTGATGCTATCCGTCCAAACCATGACAGGTATGGTTTGTTCCCCGACGCAGCGATCTCAGCAGACAGTTTGGAGTGCAGGGGTTCAAAGTTTAATTTGAAAATAAGGTTAAGATCTCTGGGGATATAAACCCCAAGGTATTTAATGGCCTGGCTGGCCCAGCGAAAAGGGAAGGCATTTTTACATTGGCCAAAAGAGTTTGGGGGCAGAGAGATATTCATTGCTTCTGATTTTTGAAAATTTATTTTGAAGTTGGATAGGATTTGGAATTCTTTAAAACGGTTCATAAGGGTAGGCAGAGAGATTGCTGGATTGGTTATGAAAAATAAAAGGTCGTCCGCAAAGGCTGCAACCTTGAACTCCCCCTGAGCAACCCTAACACCACCAATATCCGGGTCTTGCCTAATCATGTTCAGGAAAGGTTCCAGGGTGATTATGAAGAGGAGGGGGGATAGGGGGCACCCCTGCCTTGTGCCATTGGCAATCTCAAATGGGTCTGAGAGGAAGCCGTTAACCTTTACCCTTGCAGAGGGTTTGAAATAGAGAGAATGAAGCCAGTGTAGGAATTGAGGGCAAATCCCCAGGCCCCTAAGTACCAAAAACATGTAATCCCAGGCAATCCGATCAAAAGCTTTTTCCGCGTCTGTTGAAAGCAACATGCCCGGGATTCCATGTCTTCTGAGGTAGGCTATGAGCCCCACCGCTTTCATAGTGTTGTATTTTCCTTCTCTGTCTGGAACAAAACCTGACTGATCTAGGTGTATTAGACTTGGAATGAATTCAATGAGACGGTTAGCTAAAATTTTTGCAAAAAGCTTTGCGTCCACATTGAGCAGTGATATGGGGCGGTAACTTGAACATTGCCCAGGATCCTTCCCCTCTTTAGGAATGACGGCTATGTGGGCACTCAGAAAGTGAATAGAAGGGTTAGTGTCTTGGTCTATGTCATTGAATGCATCAACAAAGCGTCTAGCTAGTATTCGTTTAAAGAGTTTGTAGTAGGCGACCGTGAAGCCGTCAGGGCCTGGGGATTTGCCTGGTTGCATAGTTTTTAGAGCACCCCAGAATTCCTCTTTAGTGATAGGGGCTTCCAGGCTGACTGTGTCTTCCTCAGAGAGCTTCTTTAAGCCAAACTTAGTAACAAAATCAGATAATATGGATTCCCTGTGAGGTGTGGTAAGAGAAGAGTTGTAGGCAGGAGGGAGATTGTAAAGATCTTTGTAGTATTTACGAAATTCCTCTGCAATCTTGTCAGTTGAGTGAAGCTTACTTTGAGGCGTTGGGCAAATAACTTTAACTCGTGTCTGGGCTGACTGCTTACGAAGGGCCCTTGCAAGCAATCTCCCACATTTGTTGCCTGCTTCATAAAACACCTTTCTCGTCATCAAGAACTTACGTTTAGCAATAATATTAAGCTCGGAAAGTAATGAAGATCTAACTTGGGTAAGCTCTTGAAGGGTTTGGGCCGCTAACGTTTGCTTGTGGGCTGCCTCCAACTTCTTGATTTGAGACATAAATCCCTCTATTCTGGCATTTCGCTCCTTTTTAAGTCTGGAGCCCAGACTGATAAGGTGACCCCTCAGCACTGGTTTGTGGGCTTCCCATAAGACCATTTTGCTGGGTGCAGTGTCAGCGTTTAGATTAAAGTATGATTTGATTTCTTGCGCTATACCTGGCTGGTGTTCCAGATTAGTAAGGAGGTATGGGTTTAGACACCAGTTCCACGAATTGTGAATTGTGTCTGGTAGTTGCAGAATTAGGAAAATCGGATTGTGGTCAGTGAAAGTTTTGACTCCTATCTCAGCAGATTTCAAGAGAGGAAGATCCCTTTGTTGCAAAAAGAAGTAGTCAATACGGGTGTGTTTATTATGTAAACCCGAGAAAAACGTGTAGTCTTTGACTGTGGGATGGGATAGCCTCCAGACATCTAACAGTGTCAGGTCATCCAACTTGTTTCTAATAAAACGCAAGTGTTTGTAAGGGATGGATGATGAGCCATTAGAAGTGTCAAGTAATGGCTCCAAAGAAATATTTAGGTCACCACCAACAATTAGAATGCCTTCCTGAAATTGTTGTAGATCGTTGAGTACTTTAGCTAGGAAGGAAGGTTGTTTTTGGATGGGCGCATACAAGTTGGCTAAGGTGACACTTCTATTCCCAGCCTTCCCTTTAAGAAAAAGGAATCTTCCCTCTGGGTCTGCCTTGGTTTCACTGACCTCCAATTCCAGAGACTTGTGGACTATAATAGCCACTCTGTAAGGCTTGGTGGTGTATTCTCCACAGTCAGCATGCAACGCATGAGCTGGCGTGGAGGAGGTACACACACTAGCACCAGGAAACAGGCTATCCCTAGTATAGTGGAGGGGAGGACTGACTCCAATAGGAGATTGTGGCGCACAGAGCCAGTGCAGATCTGACAGCCACAAACAATGCTTTCGTTATAACGTCTCAGCGCAAAGTAGCGCTGAGCGCACAAACCAGAACTGAGGAGATCAGGACAGGTAGACAGAATGAACGCTTGCTAGCTAGCGGCTACTTAGCGACAGCAAGCGTCCAAAACCAGACAGACTGGAATGAGGCAGCCAATGCGATGTGGCGATGGCGTGCCTCACAAAGACAGGACAGGATAGTCAGAAAATAGCCGGATTAAGATAGATGAACGTAACACAGATAAATATACAATAAGTATGTTTTCCTAGCGTATTACAATTACAGCTATCAATGAAACTATTTGTAACGTCTGACTAACATATGTATATATCGGCAATGAACCGATATATGACATAAGCAGGAACGCTGACTAGGAATGGAGTAACACAGGGAACAGGACTCAGAAGGATTCGCTATCTCTTCGCAGAGATGAACGCAATCCACAAACGGTAACAGAACAGGATTCAGAAGGATTCGTTATCTCTTCGCAGAGATGAACGCAATCCACAAACAGAACCAGGAGCAGGGTAACTACCTCAGCACGGGTGGTCACGGTACGCGCAACCTACCAAAACGTGCTGGAAAGCTGACTAACTGCACACAGGATATAAACAGTTCGTGTACGTATACATCAGCGACACTGATGTATTAACGTAACACAAATACAAGGAAAATAATAAACGTGCTGGTATGCATATATATTGGCAATGAACCAATATATGATGCAAAGACCAGCAAAGGATCTTTATAACAAGAAACACGATCGGGGGCTAAAGCGACAGCAAGACTGGCTTATACTGAAGCTATGAAAACCCAAGGAAACCCTGCAGGAAGCAGATCTTTATACTGAGGTCATCCAATGGGAGCAGACATGCAGATTCCCACACAGGTGAATGATAATCAGTCACAAGCTGACAGCAGGGAAAGACAGACAAAGCTATGCAGCTTGCATGGAAATAGATCAGAACTGCCTGAGCTGCAGCACTACTACTTCCAGTAATAGCTGCCGCAGCAGCGATCATTACAGTACCCCCGCCTTTAAAAGCGGATTCCAGACGCTTTTCAAAACCGAAATTCCCAACAAAACAGTCCGACTGATAATTCATGATGACCGGGACAGCCCGGCAAGACCGAATTCCAGAATCAGTCCCCACAAGACTGGACCCATCAGAACCAGAACCTACAGAACCATGCCCATCAGTACTACAAGCCCCAATGTGACACCCATCAGAACCATGATTTCCAGAAGAAAGCCCTCCGAAATTCCCTGAGCGATACCCACCGCCTTCCAGGAACCGTTCAGAAACGCCAAAGCCTTTGCAATGCCCACCGGTACTGTCTTTACCAACACAAAACCCACTGTTGAACCAGTCCAAGGCACCAGGACAAGTTTTCTCAGAGACCTCCCAGAACACCTTGAAGCTCCAAAGAGATCCCCATAGGTCAGAATGCCCCTTAGGCTCGCATGGAGAACTATCAAGAACCCCTATGGAACCTAGGGCAATTCCCAAGTCAGGGCCACAAGGACAAACATCAATATCAGGGCTTTCAGGGACCAGAACCATCTCTGGGCATGCAGGCAGACTGGCAACATCAGAACGTGTTCCCACTAAGGAAGCATCAGAGCACGCTAACACCTTAGACACACTTGGGCATTCTGGCACACAAAGAACATCTGGGCACACCGGCACAAGAGAAACCTCTGGGCATGTCAAGGAACTGTGAGCCTCAGGGTCAGCCAAGACAGGACCAAAACCAGGACTGGCCAAAAAAAAATCATCATGACTAAACTTCGCAACTACTGGACTTTTACACGAGAATGCTGGATCAGATTTAGATGTCGCTGATTCCAGCAAAGTCAGTAACAAATCAGATTCAGGGGCACTAACAAGACAGGACAAATCTTCTGATGTATGCACTGAACCAGATAGGGACTCCACAACTACCTCTGGACTGGGCAGAGACTCATTTAATACACTGGATTGGAGCTCATGAGGCGCTGCAGAACAAGTCAGTATTGCAGCAGCCCCCACTGGACTAGGCAAAACTGAGGAATTCCCTGGACAGGAAGGGGACTCTGGAACCTCTGCCACAGCGGCCAGAGAACCAGAATCTTTCAGGATACAGGGCTGGGTTTCAGGAACACTCATCAGACCGGACTGAAATTCTGAGATTTCTATTATTTTGACCAGAGAATCAGAATTATCCATGTTACAGGGCAAGACTTCTGAAACATTCAGAGGACAGGGCTGGAGTTCCTCGGCTGTTACAACACTGGAGAGGGACTCAACATTGGTTAAATCAGACTGTGTACAGGGCAAGGTATCTGACACACTTGCTGACGAGGACAATATTTCAATGGCTTCTGCTTTGCTGGGCAGAAATTCATCAAGTTTTATTAGAGCAGACTGTAATTCCAAAACAGCTGCTAGACAAGTGAATATTACTGCAACACCAACTGAGGTAAGCAGTGCTTCAGCCTCCTCTGCTAGAGGGTTTAAAGTATCCAAAGTACTGGGTGAAGCATAAGACTCTGCGACCACAGCTTCACTGGACAGGATCACTGAACAGTCCATATTGCAGGGCAAAACCATGGAAGCACCTGCTGGACAGCATAATGATTCTGTGACCTGAGTTTCATTGGAGAGATCTACTGCACAATTCATGGTACAGGGCAAATTTATTGGAAAATTTTCTGAACAAGGTAATAATTCTGCGATTTCAGGTTCACATAGCAGATGCTCTGAGCTATTCACGAAACTAGAGCGAGGTGTAGAAACAGGAAGATCAAGACACAATGTTTGCGCATCTGAATCACCATTCATTTGTAAAATTGGAAAATTCAGATGCTGGGGTTCTGAGTTTACTAGACAGGATTGCTGGGACTCGGAAACTGATGTAGTGCATCTATTGGCATCTGCTGGATCAGACAGGAGTTGAACTTTATTAACACAGGTAATTTCTGCAGAAGTGTTTGCAGAGACAGGCAAGATTTTTCTGGTGTCTGTTTCACTAAACAAAGAGTCATGAGTACTGGCTAGGCTGGACTCGGAAGTCAGCAGGACCTCTGGATTCTCTGCTGAGAAATTTGCGCAGGGCAAGGTTAAGAATGTATCAGTGGCTTCTGTTTTACTGGGAAGTAACACTGAGTTATCCATGGTACAGGGTGGAATTGCAGGAACTTCAATTTCACACAAAAAGAGCTCCGAATCACCTGCTGAATCAGCCAAAGGTGCTGAAGCAGGCGGGTCAGAACGCCAAATTTGCGAATTCGGAGTCACATAAAAATCATCCAAAATCAGTTCCCACACATCAATCAAGGGAGCCACACAGTCATACCTACACACACCAGCCTCTATTAGGTTATAGGCTGACTTAATGCATGCGTTCAATACCATTTCACTTTTTGCACTGTAAAATTGACAAAATGAACTTGAATCATTCTTCCATTCACAGACCAGGGCTTCCATCTCTCCCCTCTCGAATGGAGGATCCCATGCATACTTAACAGCGAAACATTTAGGCTGATCACAGTCTGCAGATATGATTGTGGCAGGCACATGTATTGGGTTAATTAGCAGGTGATTGGCAGATTCCTTATTCTTAAGAATCTCCAATACCTGTAGCAAGTGTTGAACTGTAGTGTATGCAAACTTCCCTTGGTTCACAAATAAGTTGATTTGTTCAATACTCTGTAATATCTCATCATAATCATACTCAGATAATTCTTTTAAACAAGAATCTTTATTTTCCCTAGCCAGGGAGGAAAGTTCATTAGTAGTTTCATAAGTCCATTTAACTCCCCTGAAAGACAATTGCATTTCATTATCTGTTAATGGCAGAATCTCATTATAGGTCTCAGTCGCTAAGTATAACGACTCTGCAGATCGGACACGTTTCTTAGAACGTTTGCGTTTTGCCTTAGACCCTGCTGTTTTTGGTGATTTATTCAAAGCTGCAGGAAAATTATCAGTAACACTTTCTGCTTGCTGCTCATTCTTGCAAGCAATTGAAGGAGCAGCTGATTGGCCTGCTGCCAGGAGTTCATTAAGAGGAAAAGGCAATGGATCTATGCGCAACCAGTTATGGATCACAAACGCTAGAAATTCCAGCGGTCTATCTTTCAAATCGGAATGATTGAGAACATCAAATGCCCACTGGAATAATTCCCCTTTAAACAAAATATAACTTAGTTGGAGTGCCCAGGTTGAAACAGGAGTCGCTTGGAGATCAGGATTGGCCAGGAACCTGGCACATTCAGAGAAAAACTCATTTTCTGTTTCAGAGCTAAGTTCTTCAAATTTCTTAAAGGAACAGGAACCATAATTAACAGTGTCATACTTTCTGGGAATCCCCCCCACAATGGGGATTGGTAATGGGGTTTTCATAATGTAAGGCTTGGTGGTGTATTCTCCACAGTCAGCATGCAACGCATGAGCTGGCGTGGAGGAGGTACACACACTAGCACCAGGAAACAGGCTATCCCTAGTATAGTGGAGGGGAGGACTGACTCCAATAGGAGATTGTGGCGCACAGAGCCAGTGCAGATCTGACAGCCACAAACAATGCTTTCGTTATAACGTCTCAGCGCAAAGTAGCGCTGAGCGCACAAACCAGAACTGAGGAGATCAGGACAGGTAGACAGAATGAACGCTTGCTAGCTAGCGGCTACTTAGCGACAGCAAGCGTCCAAAACCAGACAGACTGGAATGAGGCAGCCAATGCGATTGCAGCGATGGCGTGCCTCACAAAGACAGGACAGGATAGTCAGGAAATAGCAGGATTAAGATAGATGAACGTAACACAGATAAATATACAATAAGTATGTTTTCCTAGCGTATTACAATTACAGCTATCAATGAAACTATTTGTAACGTCTGACTAACATATGTATATATCGGCAATGAACCGATATATGACATAAGCAGGAACGCTGACTAGGAATGGAGTAACACAGGGAACAGGACTCAGAAGGATTCGCTATCTCTTTGCAGAGATGAACGCAATCCACAAACGGTAACAGAACAGGATTCAGAAGGATTCGTTATCTCTTCGCAGAGATGAACGCAATCCACAAACAGAACCAGGAGCAGGGTAACTACCTCAGCACGGGTGGTCACGGTACGCGCAACCTACCAAAACGTGCTGGAAAGCTGACTAACTGCACACAGGATATAAACAGTTCGTGTACGTATACATCAGCGACACTGATGTATTAACGTAACACAAATACAAGGAAAATAATAAACGTGCTGGTATGCATATATATTGGCAATGAACCAATATATGATGCAAAGACCAGCAAAGGATCTTTATAACAAGAAACACGATCGGGGGCTAAAGCGACAGCAAGACTGGCTTATACTGAAGCTATGAAAACCCAAGGAAACCCTGCAGGAAGCAGATCTTTATACTGAGGTCATCCAATGGGAGCAGACATGCAGATTCCCACACAGGTGAATGATAATCAGTCACAAGCTGACAGCAGGGAAAGACAGACAAAGCTATGCAGCTTGCATGGAAATAGATCAGAACTGCCTGAGCTGCAGCACTACTACTTCCAGTAATAGCTGCCGCAGCAGCGATCATTACACACTCCTTTCTTTTTGCCCTCAGGGGCTGTAGCATGGAAGATTTGTGTGTATCTGTGATTCTTAATTGCGGGTATATAGTTTTGCTTAAGGTGGGTTTCCTGAAGGAAACCTATCTGCACCTTTTCTTTTTGGAGGAAGCCCAACAGGTGTGACCTCTTCTCAAGGGTATTCAGCCCATTTACATTGATAGACACAAATCTCCATTCCAGGGGGATTGGACGTGTAGCATCTATGTGGATTGGCATATGCTCAGACATATTCAATATCTCTTTAAGGACCTAGGGCCTCTACAGAGAGAAGTAAGAGGGAGGGGAGAGAGAAACAAAGAAGGAAAAATAAAAGAGTGAGAGGAGAGAGTAGCTAAGCTAGAGAGCTCAAGAAACGAGAAAAAAACACCACACAGGGAAGTCCTAGAAGAAGATCCCTGTGGAGAATTTATGGAGGTATTTAGTGGTGTTGACCAATGCCAACTTGGGGGGAATTGAGGTCAGCAGAGGAGATTAAATGGGTCACAACAGGTTTGTACTCACTCCCCCCCGGCCACCTATATCACGAACTATAACAAAAGATTAATCAGACCAGGTTCCTCGTCCCAAGCCACCCCCAAGGACGGCAGGAACCCCTAAACAGGATCAACTTTTTAAGCATATTAAACACATTATTTAGTAACCAACTTCGCTTTCAACAAAGTACACTCAGGGGAAATTAAGGCACTTGCCTGAAGAGCATGAAGAACATATCAGCCTTTAACAGAATCCGCCCCAGGAGAATGACCAGGGGGGGAGACGTCCCGCCATGTCCGACCCATAAAACTGGGCCAAGGACAATTGTCACGACATCCCCCCAGCCGTCGATCCCCCAACTTCCAACCCCCCTCCCCCACCACTCCAGGTGCTTTTTTTGTGATCCCAAGGGACGTAGAGTGAGTGTTAAACTAAAACTTAAATATAACATTTGTGTGCCGACATATAATGATAATAACAAGCAAGGCCTGGCGTTTCTGCATACTACAGGCTGTCTTTTAGCCACATTACATTTAGAGAGGGTGAAGCTAGGGGGTTACATCAGAATCCCGTCTGTGGCACTGTCTTTCAACGGGGGGTCAATATGTGCAAACATGTGGGCGAGTGAGGGAGAGGGGGGCCCCCAAGGGGAGTCTTCTGCAAGAAAAAGAGGGGTAATTCAGGTATCTTAAGCAAGTCTAAGTTCACTTATCCATCTTGTGTCTTCTGCGTGTAGAACGGCATCGGGAGTCTTCAGAGGAGGAGGAGGAATTAGATTTAGATCTCTTGGGTGCCTGTGGGCTCACATTAGCGCTTGCGAAGAAGGAGTCTCTTTCCTTGTAAATCTCTTCTGGCAGAAGGAAGTCTGCGTACCATTCTGGCACCTCCGGGCACTGGATTCCAAGAACCTGGCAGAAAGCATAGAGTTCATCCGGGAATCTAAGAGTTGCCGCTTTGTTGCCCACCGATGCCACAAGCGCAAAGGGGAACTTCCAGCGATATTGAATTTTCTTGTCCTGAAGGATCTTCAGCAGTGGTTTTAGTGCCCGTCTATTGGTTAAGGTAATCGGGGATAGGTCTTGATAAATCCCAACAGATGTTTCATTGAAGATTATGTCCTCTTGATTTCTCGCAGCTCGCATTATGGATTCTTTGAGGGGGAAAGATTGCAGACAACAAATAACATCTCTGGGTGCGTCATTATCACTTCCCCTCGGTTTCAGGGCTCTGTGCGCTCTCACAAAATCTATGTGTTCCTCTTTAGGTTTCTCCAAGACCCCATTAAAGATGGCTGTCAGGGCTGGGACGATGTCGTTAGGTGAAACCGTCTCAGGCAGGCCTTTCACCCTAATGTTGCATCTCCTCCCCCTGTTGTCTAAGTCCTCAATCTGCCGGTTAGCTTCTATGAGTTTGGCGTTATGCATACAAATAGCTCTGGCTGCTGCATTTGAGGTTCGGGCCTGGTATCTGCTCTCTCTTTCCAGCCCGTCCACACGTCCCGCAATGGCCGCCATCTCCTCCCTGATTTCTAGAGTGGCTGCAGCTAGCGCGGACTTAATCTCCGTTGCTAAGTCTCTCATGTCCCTTACCGTGAGGGAGCGGTTGAGAAGATCCTCTGTGGGGGGGTCCTCCGCTCGGGAGCTGGACTCGGAGCCTGGTCCTGGAGCGGGCGCCATCTTGGGTGTAGGCCGCGGTGCGCAGTAGACAGTCGGATCAGTTCCAGGTCAGCGTTCGGGTGGTCCGATGTGGGTAAAGCCAGCTCCAGGGGCTGTCCGGGGTGGCTAGAGTTGCAAGTGTCTAGTCCGGTTGGTCTGTAGAGGCAGCGAAGGTAGCCGTTGGGGGAGAGTCAGAGCGGAGCTCTAGCAATGTGCGTCCATTCTTCTCCGGCGCTAAGCCACGCCCCCTGCATACATCTTTAAATTTTACACAGTCATATCAAACCCACATGTAGACAGCTTATTTCAGACTTTTGATCCTCATCAGTACATAGCAGAGATTGATACAGCTTTACAAGATAGGGCTTGGACCAGTACAACAGAGTAACCAAGCAGCTCGTGGTGACCTAAACTACTAAGAATGTATAGGGGGATAAAAGGCACCAAAAAGCCCTCCTACTAAAAAAAAGCAAAGCTTGGTGTAATTTTCCTTCTTAAAACAGAAACAAATCTGCAATAATTCAGCTATAAGTGAACATTTGTGGTTACCCACAATGCACTGCTACTGAATATGCAAATTATCCCTCTTTGCCCTTGGTTTGATATGGCACTACTTCTTCTTGCTTGGACCAGCCCCTTCTTCTTGCTTGGGCCGGCCCTGGGGGCAGGGCGCTACTTCTTCTTCTTGCAGGAAGGTTGAGGCACTTACTCTGTTATATATATATACAGGATCTTCTCAAAAAATTAGCATATTGTGATAAAGTTCATCATTTTCTGTAATGTACAGATAATCATTAGACTTTCATATATATTTTAGATTCAAATACACACAACGGAAGTAGTTCAAGCCTTTTATTGTTTTAAGATTGATGATTTTGGCATACAGCTCATGAAAACCCAAATTTCCTATCTCAAAAAATTAGCATATTTCATCCAACCAATAAAAGAAAAGTGTTTTTAAACAAAAAAAGTCAACCTTCAAATAATTACGTTCAGTTATGCACTCAATACTTGGTCGGGAATCCTTTTGCAGAAATGACTGCTTCAATGCGGCGTGACATGGTGGCAATCAGCCTGTGGCAATGCTCAGGTGTTATGGAGGTCCAGGATGCTTCGATAGCGGCCTTAAGCTCATCCAGAGTGTTAGGTCTTGCGTCTCTCAACTTTCTCTTCACAATATCCCACAGATTCGCTATGGGGTTCAGGTCAGGAGAGTTGGCAGGCCAATTGAACACAGTAATACCATGGTCAGTAAACCATTTACCAGTGGTTTTGGCACTGTGAGCAAGTGCCAGGTTGTGCTGAAAAATGAAATCTTCATCTCCATAAAGATTTTCAGCAGATGGAAGCATGAACCCACTTTTGAACCAGAAACAGCAGCAGAAGCGCCTGACCTGGGCTACAGAGAAGCAGCACTGGACTGTTGCTCAGTGGTCCAAAGTACTTTTTTCGGATGAAAGCAACTTTTACATGTCATTTGGAAATAAAGGTGCCAGAGTCTGGAGGAAGACTGGAGAGAGGGAAATGCCAAAATGCCTGAATTCCAGTGTCAAGTACCCACAGTCAGTGATGGTCTGGGGTGCCATGTCAGCTGCTGGAGTTGGTCCACTGTGTTTTATCAAGGGCAGGGTCAATGCAGCTAGCTATCAGGAGATTTTGGAGCACTTCATGCTTCCATCTGCTGAAAAGCTTTGAGGAGATGAAGATTTCATTTTCCAGCACGACCTGGCACCTGCTCACAGTGCCAAAACCACTGGTAAATGGTTTACTGACCATGGTATTAGTGTGCTCAATTGGCCTGCCAACTCTCCTGACCTGAACCCCATAGAGAATCTGTGGGATATTGTGAAGAGAAAGTTGAGAGACGCAAGACCCAACACTCTGGATGAGCTTAAGGCCACTATCGAAGCATCCTGGGCCTCCATAACACCTGAGCAGTGCCACAGGCTGATTGCCTCTATGCCACGCCGCATTGAAGCAGTAATTTCTGCAAAAGGATTCCCGACCAAGTATTGAGTGCATAACTGAACATAATTATTTGAAGGTTGACTTTTTTTGTTTTAAAAACACTTTTCTTATATTGGTCGGATGAAATATGCTAATGTTTTGAGATAGGAAATTTGGGTTTTCATGAGCTGTATGCCAAAATCATCAATATTAAAACAAAAAAAGGCTTGAACTACTTCAGTTGTGTGAAAGTCTAATGTTTATCAGTACATTACAGAAAATCATGAACTTTATCACAATATGCTATTTTTTTGAGAAGATCCTGTAGATTGTTTTTCTCATCCGTTTATTTCCACATTGGATGTCCTTTAAGAATTTGGTTTAAATTTTCAATGTTTATAATATGTTTTCAGAGATAATCATGAATGGACCTCATCCTGGTGACTCACCTCATGGTGGTTCCATCTTATATCCCCTGTTCGAAAGATAAATTGCTGACTCTCCGGAAGAGACGCTTTAAAACTACCTATAGCTCTATATGGGGATGTGACGTTGTCTTGAAAAGGAGGTGAATAATTTCTGATAAGCATAATAAAGGGCAGAGCGCCTTTATCATTAAAATTGCTCTTTGAAGTCTTAGTAAATCTGACGTAGTGATGTACCTGTAAAAAGAGACAACACAACATTCTTAGAGAACATTATGGGGAGTCAAAGTAATACCTAATGATTCATTATTTAATCATTTATTGCATAGCTTAATTTGAAGTTCTAGTCAGTAGTGCTCATCACAAACTCGTAATGAGGAAACGGTTGTATTTTTTGACCATAATGGGCATTTGAGCTAGTAATCGTCAAATGGAGGAAATATGGGAAATGTTGGAAATCCCGCCTCAACTCCGACTTCTTGGAGTACAAGGCCAACCTGCAGCTTTTCTATTCTGCATTAACTGATGCCAAACAAAATTACTTTGCTACCCTGATCGGATGCCAAACCTCCAACCCTTGGCACCTCTTTGCCACCTTCAACTATTTCCTTAAACCTCCCCACCTCCGCCCTCTCTGCCACTGATCTGATCCACCCACTTTACCGACACAATAGCCAGCATCTGATGAGGAAATCTCCTGCCTCCACTCCACCACTTCTTCCTCTCTCTGGTATACCTCTCCCCCACCCCACCCACCACTCACCGCCTTCACTCCTGTCATAGATGATGAAGTCAGCCACATCCTAGCTATTTTCCTGCCACCTCCAGGCCCTAGACCCTGTGCCATCCATATGCCTCTGTCCACACTTCCCTGTCCTGGCTCCAGTCCTCACCTCTCTTTTTAATCTCTCCCTCTCCACGGGCACCTTCCCCTCAGACTTCAAACAGGCCACTGTACTTCCCCTACTAAAAGAACCCTCACTAGACCCCTCACTCCCATCCAGCTACTGCCATATCTCTCTCCTCCCTTTTGCATCTAAACTCCCGGAGTGTCTAGTCCACCAACACATGACCAATTACTTTAGCTCCAACTCCCTGTTAGACCCTCTACAATCAGGATTTTGGCCAGCCCACTTCACCGACACTGCCCTCATCAAGGTCGTCAATGACCTCACGCTCGCCAAGGCCAAAGGAAAACACACCATCCTTCTCCTCCTAGACCTCTCATCAGCATTCGACACTGTTGATCATTCCCTGCTTCTACAATCCATGCAATCTGCGGATATCCAAGACTTTGCCCTAGCATGGTTGTCCTCCTACCTCTTAAATTGCTCCTTTAACCTCTTGAGGACTGCAGGGCTAAACCCCCCTAGTGACCAGGCATTTTTTAGCTAAAATGGCCACTGCAGCTTTAAGGCCAAGCTGCAGGGCCGCATAACTCAGCACACAAGTGATCCCCCCCCCCTTTTCTCCCCACCAACAGAGCTCTCTGTTGGTGGGGTCTGATCGCTCCCCCCATGTTTATTTTTTTTTTAATAAATATTATTGTTTGGTTTTTTAAAAAAAAAAAACCCTGTTTCTTTAACTCCCTTCCCTCCCTCCCTCCCTCCCCACAGCCGGCCAAATATGGCGATCGGCTGTCATAGGCTTCTGCCTATGAGAGCCGATCGCTCTCTTGTCCCCCATGGGGACAGCCGTGTCACACGGCTGTCCCCAGTGCAGCGCTGCTGCTGATCGCAGCGCTGCACAAAGTAAATAGACGGCGATCACGCCGTCTACCGGTCTCCCGAGCGGCAATAGCCGCTCGGAGACTGAAGGCGGGGCGGAGCTCCGCCCCCCAAGCAGGAGATGCGCGCGCAGCCTGCGCGCGATCTCCTGCAAAACAGAGCCCCAGGACTTTACGCCAATTGGCGTTAGGCGGTCCTGGGGCTGCCGCCGCGGCCACGCCTACTGGCGTGACGCGGTCAGCAAGAAGTTAAGACCTGCTTTAATGGTTCCTTCTCAGTCTCCACCCCCTTTCAGTTGGTGTCGACCAAGGCTCTGTTCTTGGCCCCCTGCTGTTCTCAATTTACACCGCCTCCATTGGCAAACGTATCTCCTCTCTGGGCTTCAACTATCACCTATATGCAGATGACACCCAGACTTACCTCCATACTAGTGTTGGGCGAACACCTGGATGTTCGGATTCGCGAACGTTCGCCGAACATGGCCGCGATGTTCGGGTGTTCGCGCCAAACTCCGAACATAATGGAAGTCAATGGGGACCCGAACTTTCGTGCTTTGTAAAGCCTCCTTACATGCTACATACCCCAAATTTACAGGGTATGTGCACCTTGGGAGTGGGTACAAGAGGAAAAAAATTTAGCAAAAAGAGCTTATAGTTTTTGAGAAAATCGATTTTAAAGTTTCAAAGGGAAAACTGTCTTATAAATGCGGGAAATGTCTGTTTTCTTTGCACAGGTAGCATTTTGCCACCATGCAGTCATAAATGTAATAAAGATAAGAGGTTCCATAAACAGGGACCGGCAACGCTAACCCAGCAGCAGCACACGTGATGGAACAGGAGGAGGCGCAGGAGGAGAAGGCCACGCTTTGAGACACAACAACCCAGGCCTTGCATGAGGACAAGAAGCGTGCGGATAGCATGCTTTTTGCCACCATGCAGTCATAAATGTAATAAAGATAAGAGGTTCCATAAACAGGGATCGGCAACGCTAACCCAGCAGCAGCACACGTGATGGAACAGGAGGAGGCGCAGGAGGAGAAGGCCACGCTTTGAGACACAACAACCCAGGCCTTGCATGAGGACAAGAAGCGTGTGGATAGCATGCTTTTTGCCGCCATGCAGTCATAAATGTAACAAAGATAAGAGGTTCCATAAACAGGGACCGGCAACGCTAACCCAGCAGCAGCACACGTGATGGAACAGGAGGAGGCGCAGAAGGAGAAGGCCACGCTTTGAGACACAACAACCCAGGCCTTGCATGAGGACAAGAAGCGTGCGGTTAGCATGCTTTTTGCCGCCATGCAGTCATAAATGTAATAAAGATAAGAGGTTCCATAAACAGGGACCGGCAACGCTAACCCAGCAGCAGCACACGTGATGGAACAGGA
Source organism: Hyperolius riggenbachi (assembly GCF_040937935.1). NCBI lineage: Eukaryota > Metazoa > Chordata > Amphibia > Anura > Hyperoliidae > Hyperolius > Hyperolius riggenbachi. The sequence goes on along the minus strand of NC_090646.1, from coordinate 7,890,686 downwards.
GGAGGCGCAGGAGGAGAAGGCCACGCTTTCAGACACAACAACCCAGGCCTTGCATGAGGACAAGAAGCGTGCGGATAGCATGCTTTTTGCCGCCATGCAGTCATAAATGTAATAAAGATAAGAGGTTCCATAAACAGGGACCGGCAACGCTAACCCAGCAGCAGCACACATGATGGAACAGGAGGAGGCACAGGAGGAGAAGGCCACGCTTTCAGACACAACAACCCAGGCCTTGCATGAGGACAAGAAGCGTGCGGATAGCATGCTTTTTGCCGCCATGCAGTCATAAATGTAATACAGATAAGAGGTTCAATAAACAGGGACCGAAAACGCTAACCCATCACAGATGGTCATTGTTCATGTTACTTGGTTGGGGTCCAGGAGTGTTGCATAGTCGTTTCCAATCCAGGATTGATTCATTTTAATTTGAGTCAGACGGTCTGCATTTTCTGTGGAGAGGCGGATACGCCGATCTGTGACGATGCCTCCGGCAGCATTGAAACAGCGTTCCGACATAACGCTGGCTGCCGGGCAAGCCAGCACCTCTATTGCGTACATTGCCAGTTCGTGCCAGGTGTCTAGCTTTGATACCCAATAGTTGAAGGGTGCAGATGGATTGTTCAACACAGCTACGCCATCTGACATGTAGTCCTTGACCATCTTCTCCAGGCGATCGGTGTTGGAGGTGGATCTGCACGCTTGCTGTTCTGTGGGCTGCTGCATGGGTGTCAGAAAATTTTCCCACTCCAAGCACACTGCCGATACCATTCCCTTTTGGGCACTAGCTGCGGCTTGTGTTGTTTGCTGCCCTCCTGGTCGTCCTGGGTTTGCGGAAGTCAGTCTGTCGGCGTAGAACTGGCTAGAGCAGGGGGAGGATGTCAATCTCCTCTCTAAAGTCTCCACAAGGGCCTGCTGGTATTCTTCTATTTTGACCTGTCTGACACTTTCTTCAAGCAGTTTTGGAACATTGTGTTTGTACCGTGGATCCAGAAGGGTATAAACCCAGTAATTGGTGTTGTCCAGAATGCGCACAATGCCTGGGTCGCGTTCAATGCAGTCTAGCATGAATTGAGCCATGTGTGCCAGAGTCCTGCCAGAATCCTCATCATCCTCTTGTGAGCGTTGTGATAGTTGTTGTGATGCATCATAGTCGTCACCTCCTTCCTGGTCTGCTTCTGCTGACCATTCGCGCTGAATTGTGGAAGTCCAACGTGCACCGCTCTGGCCCTCGTCAGTGGTGGCATGAAATTCCTGCTCCAACTCCAGCTGTTCCTCCTCCTCTTCTTCGTCATAGCTGCTGGGGCCAGCGTTTCCTGAGGCGGATGGCCTGATGTTGGTACCATCACGCTGATCGTTTTCTCCTTCAGAATTCCCCCAGTTGCATCATGACAGCTGTTTCCTTGATTTTCAGCATTGACTTCTTCAATAAACACAGCAGTGGTATGGTAATGCTGACTGAAGAGTTGTCACTGCTCACAAGCAACGTGGATTGCTCAAAATTTTGGAGGACTTGGCAGAGGTCCAACATGTTGGCCCAATCGGATTCACAGAAGCTTGGCAGCTGTCCGGATGCGCCTCGGTACTGCGCCGTCATGTACTGGACCACTGCACTCTTCTGCTCGCAAAAGCGGGCTAGCATGTGCAGCGTAGAATTCCAGCGCGTAGGGACATCACACAGCAAGCGATGGTGGGGGAGATTGAAGCGCTCCTGCATCTTGGCGAGTGCCCCCGAAGCAGTACTGGAATTTCTGCAATGTTTGGCCACTCGTCGCACCTTCAACAGAAGATCGGCCACGCCTGGGTATGTCCTCAGGAACCGCTGAACTACTAGGTTCATCACGTGCGCCAGGCAAGGGATGTGTGTCAGCTTAGCCAACCTTAAAGCGCGAATGAGATTACTCCCATTATCACACACAACCATGCCCGGTTTCAGGTCCAGTGGTGCCAGCCACAAATCCGTCTGTTCCTTTATTCCCCTCCAAATTTCCTCCCCTGTGTGCTGCTTATCCCCAAGGCAGATCAGCTTCAGCAAAGCTTGCTGACGCATGCCAACAGCTGTGCTGCACTGCTTCCACGATCCTACTGCTGCTGGGTTAGCGTTTCCGGATGAGGTACAGCTTTGAGATGCGTTGGAGGAGAAGGAGTCAGAGAGGTAGGTGCTGCTGTTGTTATCCAGTGGGAGGGACGGCGGTGCATCTGTTTGCGGCGTGGGCAACACCCGCGCCGTAACAGGTGAGGAATCGCTGCCAGGCTCCACAAGGTTCACCCAGTGCGCGGTAAGGGAGATGTATCGACCCTGGCCGAACGCACTCGTCCAGGTGTCAGTGGTGAGGAGAACCTTGCAGGCAACGGCATTCTTCAAGCTTCGGGTTATTTTGCTGACCACCTGCTCATGCAACTCAGGCACTGCAGAGCGTGCAAAGTGGTAGCGGCTGGGAACCACGTAACGTGGGATGGCCACTGACATCATGCCCTTGTTGAAGCTGTTTGTCTCCACCACTCGATATGGCAGCATTTCGCAGGCCAGAAGCTTGGCTATGCTGGCTGTTAGTGCCACGGCCCGGGGGTCATTTGCTGGCAATTTCCTCTTGCGCTCAAGCATCTCCGAGACAGACAACTGAACCGTAGGGCTGCACACTGAACGGCTGCTGGTTGTTGTGTTTGATGACTGGGAGACCTCAAGAGCACTATTCCGGAAAGTGACAGTGTCAGCGTCGTCTGATGTTTGTGAATGTTGTTGTGAACCACGCAATGGCTGGGCTACTGCTGCTGCTGAGGAGGGTCTGGTGGTGAGTCTGGTGACCCCAAGGGAGGCAGTGTTGCTGCTGGTACCCTGTCCTGGTGGCCACAGAGTGGGATGTTTGGATACCATGGGCTCGATTCACAAAGCGGTGCTAACCCAGTTAGAGATTTTAGGCGTGATAACCATTTTTATCATGCCTAAACTCAGTTTAGGCATGATAAGTTTAGGCATGATAAGTTTAGGCATGCTAAGTTTAGATAAGTTTAGATCGCATGCAAAGTCCCACACGCAAAGCAGCGCCATTAAACTCTATGCAAAGTGCACCAGACTTTGCTAGCGCAAAACTTTTGATCAGCTGTGCACTGCGGTGCTAACCCAGTTGGTGCTTAAACTTATCACGCCTAAAAACTTATCACACCTAAACTTATCATGCCTAAACTTATCACACCTAAACTTATCACACCTAAACTTATCATGCCTAAACAGAGTTTAGGCGTGATAAAGGGCTTTTTACCAGGGTGCTAACTGTTAGCACCGCTTTGTGAATCAGGCCCAATGTGGCGGGTCATGCTGGTGGTGGAGAGGTTGTTAATATGTTTCCCCCTGCTCAGGCGGGTCTTGCACACCTTGCAAATCACCATGGTACCATCCTCACTGCAGTCTTCAAAGAAAGGCCAGACTTTGGAGCACCTGCCTTGCTGGCGATTTCTGTTTGTGCCTCTTTTGTGTCTCACTTGAACTTCCACGCTTGTGGTGCCTGAAATTGCGCGCCGCCTACCTTGTGGCACAAGGCGAACTCGTGCAGCAGTGGGTTCTTCAACAGACTCATCTGTGCTGCTACGACGGCGATGTTCTCCTTCACATACAAAATCTGGGTCTCTGTCAACATTGTCCATACCCTCCTCCTCTTCCATCTCCTCAAACTCGTCATATGTGATTGTGGGCCGCCGCCGTGGAGTAGAGCTCCCCACAACAACCTCTGCGCAGCACACTCCAACGTCGTCTTCAAGATCTTCTAGGCCGACCTCCTGCAATTGAAACCCCTCCTGCCCAACTTGCTCTGGGATTTGGGTTTCAAAATCCTCCTCGGACTCGCCTTGCATTTCAGTGTGCGGTGCATTTCCCACAGTCAATGGTTGTGAATCTGGGCACAAAATTTCTGGTTGTTCCATTGACCTTTGAAAGGTGGAAGTTTGTTGGGCTGGGAATAGCTCCTGCGAATACCCCATTGTGTCCTGAGGAAATTCTTCGGACTGGTTATTTGGCAGTTGTGTGCGTGGTGTCGCTGACGGTTGTGTCAGCTTTGTGCCCACTGGCTCCTTGTAACTGGCTGAGGACTCGGACCTCGTGCGTGATGTGCTGGTGCTGCTTAACCCACTGCTGGATGCTTGAGAGGTCATCCAATTAATTATCTGGTCCTGTTCTTTTTGATTTGTGAGGGTTGATTTCCTGGACAACATGGGCGGTATTGAGTGGGTTTTCTTCGGTGCTCCACTGTGGCCTGTACGTGAACCGTCAGGGGGAACACCTCTTCCCTTGCCCCTCCCTCTTTCACAGGATTTCTTCTTCATTTCACTTATCCGTAAAAGTACACGCTGACTGGCAGCAGTACAGTGGCAGTACAGAAATGCTATACAGTGGCGGGTGAGCGGTGTACTACTATTCCCAGCAGAGACACAGAGTGGCAGTAAACACAATGCTATATAGTGTGGCTGTGCGGTGTACTACTGTTCCCAGCAGCGACACAGAGCACAATGCTATACAGTGGTGGGTGAGCGGTGTACTACTATTCCCAGCAGCGACACAGAGCACAATGCTATACAGTGGTGGGTGAGCGGTGTACTACTGTTCCCAGCAGACACACAGAGTGTCAGTAAACACAATGCTATATAGTGTGGGTGAGCGGTGTACTACTATTCCCAGCAGCGACACAGAGCACAATGCTATACAGGGTGAGCGGTGTACTACTGTTCCCAGCAGACACACAGAGTGGCAGTAAACACAATGCTATATAGTGTGGGTGAGCGGTGTACTACTATTCCCAGCAGCGACACAGAGCACAATGCTATACAGGGTGAGCGGTGTACTACTGTTCCCAGCAGACACACAGAGTGGCAGTAAACACAATGCTATATAGTGTGGGTGAGCGGTGTACTACTATTCCCAGCAGTGACACAGAGCACAATGCTATACAGGGTGAGCGGTGTACTACTGTTCCCAGCAGAGAGACACAGAGTAGCAGTAAACACAATGCTATATAGTGTGGGTGAGTGGTGTACTACTATTCCCAGCAGCGACACAGAGCACAATGATATACAGGGTGAGCGGTGTACTACTGTTCCCAGCAGACACACAGAGTGGCAGTAAACACAATGCTATACAGTGGTAGGTGAGCGGTGTACTACTATTCCCAGCAGCGACACAGAGCACAATGCTATACAGTGGCGGGTGAGCGGTGTACTACTGTTCCCAGCAGTGACACAGAGCACAATACTATACAGTGGTGGGTGAGCGGTGTACTACAGTTCCCAGCAGACACACAGAGTGGCAGTAAACACAATGCTATATAGTGTGGGTGAGCGGTGTACTACTATTCCCAGCAGCGACACAGAGCACAATGCTATACAGGGTGAGCGGTGTGCTACTGTTCCCAGCAGACACACAGAGTCGCAGTAAACACAATGCTATATAGTGTGGGTGAGCGGTGTACTACTATTCCCAGCAGCGACACAGAGCACAATGCTATACAGGGTGAGCGGTGTACTACTGTTCCCAGCAGACACACAGAGTGGCAGTAAACACAATGCTATATAGTGTGGGTGAGCGGTGTACTACTATTCCCAGCAGCGACACAGAGCACAATGCTATACAGGGTGAGCGGTGTACTACTGTTCCCAGCAGACACACAGAGTGGCAGTAAACACAATGCTATATAGTGTGGGTGAGCGGTTTACTACTATTCCCAGCAGCGACACAGAGCACAATGCTATACAGGGTGAGCGGTGCAGTACTGTTCTCAGCAGACACACAGAGTGGCAGTAAACACAATGCTATATAGTGTGGGTGAGCGGTGTACTACTGTTCCCAGCAGCAACACAGAGCACAATGCTATACAGGGTGAGCGGTGTACTACTGTTCCCAGCAGACACACAGAGTGGCAGTAAACACAATGCTATATAGTGTGGGAGAGCGGTGTACTACTATTCCCAGCAGCGACACAGAGCACAATGCTATACAGTGGTGGGTGAGCGGTGTACTACTATTCCCAGCAGCGACACAGAGCACAATGCTATACAGGGTAAGCGGTGTACTACTGTTCCCAGCTGAGAGACACAGAGTGGCAGTAAACACAATGCTATATAGTGTGGGTGAGCGGTGTACTACTATTCCCAGCAGCGACACAGAGCACAATGCTATACAGGGTGAGCGGTGTACTACTGTTCCCAGCAGCCACACAGAGTGGCAGTAAACACAATGCTATATAGTGTGGGTGAGCGGTGTACTACTATTCCCAGCAGCGACACAGAGCACAATGCTATACAGGGTGAGCGGTGTACTACTGTTCCCAGCAGAGAGACACAGAGTGGCAGTAAACACAATGCTATATAGTGTAGGTGAGCGGTGTACTACTATTCCCAGCAGCGACACAATGACCGGGGGACCCTGGCTAGCCTGGCTGGAGAGAGAACTACCCTGCCTGCCTACCCAAAGCTAAACCCACAGACAAATGGCGGAGAAATGACGTGGATCGGGTATTTATTTACCCGAACCACGTGACCCATTCGGCCAATCAGAGCGCGTTCGGGTCCGAACCACGTGACCCGTTCGGCCAATCACAGCGCTAGCCGAACGTTCGGGTAACGTTCGGCCATGCGCTCTTAGTTCGGCCATATGGCCGAACAGTTTGGCCGAACACCATCAGGTGTTCAGCCGAACTCGAACATCACCCGAACAGGGTGATGTTCTGCAGAACCCGAACAGTGGCGAACACTGTTCGCCCAACACTACTCCATACCATGGACCTCTCCACCACCACCACGGAGAAGATATCCTCCTGCCTCTCAGCTATCTCTTTCTGGATGTCTGCCGAATTCCTAAAGTTAAACCTGGATAAGACTGAACTCCAGCTCACTGAAATTTTCCCACCCCATGCAGTCTCACCCCCCACAGACATCTGTGTCACTGTCAACGGCACAATCAGCCGCCCAACCACACAAGCCCACTGCCTTCGCGTCAACTTGGGCTTAGCCCTCTCTTTCACCCCCAACATCTAAACCATTGCTAGGTAGTGATGAGTGTAATGACCTAATTACGATTATGTTCGTAATTGAAAATTCATAATTTCGTAAAATTACGTGAACTTTCGCGTTTATGCAGAATTTCATAATTAAGATCGTTTTTCATAATAACAATCATTTTTGTAACGGAAACAAATCAGAATCTTGTGTTTAACATGGAAATTCAGCCGTTCTTGAAATTGTGTTCCAGCCCAGAGTCTCCTAATACATTTAAAGTGACAACATGTCCAGGGACCTTTGCATTATCAGATATTGCAAGGCCCAAAACCAAGTGTGTCAGCATGCATGACCGCTAAGTGCACCTTTACAAAGAGCACTTGTCTTAGAAGTGGCTGCCGGTAAAGCCTCCTGATGCATTTAAAGCAACAGCACATGCAGGGGGGAACAGTAAAAAAGGGCGCAGGAGGCTAGTGGACAAATCGGGCGCCGCCATTCACTCCCGTAATAAATATCGTTTAATGGGCGCCCGATAGGAAAAAAGGGCGCTGGAGAAAAATAACGTTTTAAAAGCGGCGCCCGGAGACTTAATGTTTTATTACTGCTTCTCATGATTACACATTATTTAACCACTTTACCCCCGCGCGTACGTATTTCTCCGCCCCTTTTTCCATCCTTTAAAAACCAGGGACGGAGAAACACGTACTTTCCGCGTTCCCGACGCTGCCCACGCTCCAGCTCGTAAACACGCCGCCCGCCGCTAGTAAACACGCCGCCGCCCGCTCGCCCAGAGATCAATGAATGGGAAAATCCATTCCCGTTCGTTGATCTAAGCCCCGCAATGATCAGCTGCTCTCCTATGGGCAGCGCAATCATTGTGAGAAAAAACTCACGTGTCCAGCCTCTTTATTCTTCCTCCAAGCTTCCGGAAGGTAGCTTGGAGGTCGCATTAAAACAAAAAGTTACTGTGGCCATCTTGTGGCCAAATAGTAAACTACACCCTACACATTTTTCACATACAAATAAATGACTTTTACACATAAAATTAACTCATTACCTCCCACACTCCCCATTTTTTTTTTTTTTTTGTAATTAAAAAAAATTAAAACATTTACAATTAAAAAAAATACATAAATAGTTACCTTAGCGACTGAACTTTTTAAATATTTATGTCAAGAGGGTATAACACTGTTACTTTATAAACTATGGGCTTGTAATTAGGGATGGACGCAAAACTGAAAAAAATGCACCTTTATTTCCAAATAAAATATTGGCGCCAAACATTGTGATAGGGACATAATTTAAATGGTTTTATAACCGGGACAAAAGGGCAAATACGTTTCATGGGTTTTAATTACAGTAGCATGCATTATTTAAAAACTATAATGGCCGAAAACTGAAAAATAATTATTTTTTTCCCCACATTTTTCCTATTTTCCCATTAAAACACATTTAGAAAAAAATAATTCTTGGCATAATGTCCCACCTAAAGAAAGCCTAATTGGTGGCGAAAAAAACAAGATATAGTTCATTTCATTGCGATAAGTAATAATAAAGTTATAGACAAATGAATGGAAGGAGCGCTGAAAGGTGAAAATTGCTCTGGTGCTCAGGGGGTAAAAGCCCTCAGTGGTGAAGTGGTTAATGATTTATACATTTTTTAATATTATTTTTAAACAAAAAACAGTACAATATTTTTTTTATTACATTATTTTTAAACGGAAAAACTGCACAATATGTTTTTGAAACGTTATTAAACGTTATTAATGCTTATCACAGGGGGGTCTTAGGTTTAGGCACCAACAGGGGGGTCTTAGGTTTAGGCACCACCAGGGGGGTCTTAGGTTTAGGCACCAACAGGGGGTCTTAGGTTTAGGCACCAACAGGGGGGTCTTAGGTTTAGGCACCAACAGGGGGGTCTTAGGTTTAGGCACTAACAGGGGGATCTAGGGGTTAGGGGTAGGTACAGGGAGGGTTACTTAGGCACCAACAGGGGGGGGTCTTAGGTTTAGGCATCAACAGGGGGGTCTTAGGTTTAGGCACTAACAGGGGGGTCTAGGGGTTAGGGGTAGGTACAGGGAGGGTTACTTAGTAATTTTTTTTTTTAAAACGTTATTGTACGTTTCACTATTTAAACGAAAGATTAACGTTTTTACAATTGCCGATTTAATGCACATTATTTAATGATTTATAACTTTATAAAACATTAATTTTAAACGAAATACAGTACAATATATTTTTAAACGTTATCCATGCTTATCGTTTAAAACCCCGCGCCCTTTTTTCCCAGCGCCCCTTTTTAACGTACACCATGCAGGGACCTTTGCATTATCAGATATTACAAGGCCCAAAACCAAGTGTCTCAGCATGCAGGACCGCTAAAGCGCGTACGAGAGGAATCAGCGCGGGAGACTTGGGCGCAGGATATGACTGATCCTGCTGCTGCACAAGTCCCGGCTGCGCTAAATACTATTCCCCCTCCAGGCCGCCATGGATGTTGGGGAATTAAATAATTTGCAGGAAGCCAAACTATTGTGTTTTAAAAGTAACTTCAGCTCCGTCTTCTGCCGCCTGGCGCCAAAGTTACTCCCTGCTGCACCCAAGTCTCCTGCGCTGGATTCACTGTGTTTCCGATAAAGCTATGTTCACATTATAAATCACCAGCACTATTGCAAGCACTGAGCGATTTATTAAGAGTTTTGTCAGCACTTTTCCCTGCGCTTTGTGCTTTTCTAAGCACTTTTGCAGAGCGGTTCATTTTTTCACTTCCTGAAATCAGTCAGGAAGTGAACTGTCTCACCCGGAAATGAATAAATACAATGGGCTTGATTCACAAAAAAGTGCTAACTGTTAGCACGGCCGTTTTCACGCGAATTTTCACGTTTGCACGTGATCGCGAATTTCCACGCGCAATTAAACGTTTTTGCGCACAAACACGAATTTCCGCGCAAAATCGTTAACGTATTTGTGCAAAAAAGCGCGTTTACGCGTGAAAACAATAACGATTTTGAGCTCAAATTCACGTTTGCATGCAAAAACTTTTAATTGCGCGCTCAAATTCGCGATCGCGCACAAACGCGAAAATTCACGCAGAATCGTTATCGTTTTGCGCAAACTATAACGATTTCATGCGAAAATTTGCGTTTGTGCATGAAATCGTTTAATTGCATGCTCAAATTTGTGATCAGCATGCATGACCGCTAAGTGCACCTTTACAAAGAGCACCTGTCTTAGAAGTGGCTGCAGGTAAAGCCTCCTGATACATTTAAAGCGACAGCATGTGCGGGGGCCTTTGCATTATCAGCAATTGCAATCAGTAATTGCAATCAATGAGTGACTTTCCTGAGTTTAGTCACTACCTAAATGTGCATAATTACTATTACAAAATTAAATTACGTCCATTTTCATAATTAAAATAACTTTGTTTCTATAGAAAACACAAAATTATGCGTTAAATGTGAATTTCCACTGCAATGCGAAATTATGAAACCAAAATTTCATTATGGAATTCTGAGTTACGGTTTGTATGGCAATTACGGAATTATGAATTTGTGTTGTAATGGCAAAATTTGCGTCCGTAATTAAGTAAATGTGAAATTTTGAAAATTTTGGTTCAACACTATTGCTAAGGCCTGCAATTTCCACTTATGCAACATCTCCAAGATCCGGTCTTTCCTGACCCCAGATGCCCTCATCATCTCCTGCCTATACTACTGCAACACCCTCCTGTCAGGCCTTTCTCAAAACCGTATCCCCCCCCCCCCTCTTACAATCTATCATGAACAGAGCAACCATACTAATCTACTTCCCCCACTGCTCTGTCTCCACGACTCCCCTTCAATGGCTCCCCTCCACGACAAACCCCTTCAATGGCTTCCAATTCGCTTCAGAATCAGCATCAAGATCCTTACAAATCTATACACAAGTCCTGCCCAACCTACATCTTTGACTTGGTCAGCAGATATACACCAGGCCGCCCACTTCGCTCCTCCAACAACCATCTCCTAACCATCCCATGCATTTCACACTCCTATGCATGACTTCAGGACTTCACTAGAGCTGCCTCCATCCTGTGGAACTCTCTCCCACTGCCCATCAGGCATGACCCCTCCTTCAACATCTTCAAAAATACACTCAAAACTCACTTCTTCAAGGAGGCCTATCTCACTGCCCTAACTCACCCTGCTGAGAACTTCTTGATGCACCCCCTCCTTTTGTGTCACAACCCCACCCTCTAGATTGTAAGCCTTTGGCAGGGCCCTATCCCCTTGTGTATCATACTTGACTGTACACCCTACCCAGAATATGTGAATTTGTATAATTAGCATCAGTGTGGCTCAGATACCCCAGATCATGAATTTGAATAAATCCAGCCACGGCAGTATCGAAATCCAGATACGCCGTGATTGTGATTTGGATCTGAAGTGGAGCTCCGAATTTTAATCGGGTTTTAGCCATGATTGCCAGTAAAAGCCGTGATTTGACTTAAATGTTATTAGCAAAGCCCCCATACATGCTAAAATCACCAAAATTGCATAGATTATAAAGGTGAGAAGTGGCTACAACTTAAAAAAAAATCATATTACAAGCATTTTAAACAGACACTTTCTCCTAAGCTGACAAAACTGTTCAATTTCATAATCTCCTCTAAAATTTTCGCACCAGAATTCCAAAAAGCAACAATATCAGTAATTCCTAAACCAGGAAAAGACCCTGCAACAGCAGCCAACTTTAGACCCATCTCATTACTCAATTGTGACACAATTATTTTTTCAAAAATTGTATCTAACAGATTATTGAATATTCTTCCTACTCTTATCAACATGGACCAGGTGGGGTTCATGAAACGTAGAGAAGCACCTGACGGAACTAGAAGAATTATAAATATTTTACATCATATCGGTCTAAGTCAGAGGCTTTCTCTGCTTCTAGCTTTGGATGTGGAGAAGGCCTTCAACAGGGTCCATTGGGGATTCCTCAAACAGACCATGATAAATTTGGGCTTTACAGGTAATTTCCTTGATGCAGTCTTCACTCTCTATTTCAACTCTCTCTATTCCAACCCTTCGGCCACAGTTGATATAGCAGATTTTTCCTCAACTCATTTTTAATTTCAAATGGCACCTGCCAGGGGTGCCCCCTATCACTCCTTCTCTTTATCATACTTATGGAAACCCTAGCTCAGAAGATAAGAAACAACCCCAACATCAAAGGTATAAATATTAATGGTAAACAGATCACCATAGGAATTTTTGCTGATGACATTATCTTGAGTATAGAAGACCTGATTAACTCCCATATCCACATCCGTACAGTCTTACAAGAATTTTCTCTCGCTTCCCTTTATAAGGTAAATGAGAATTAATCATTACTACTTTCCTGCAACTTATCCTCCACGCAAAAATATTTAATTTCTAAAAATTTCCATTTTCCCTCGGCCGCCCAAACCTTACTATATTTAGGAATAAACCTTCCTTTCTCCACGCTGGATCTTTATAAGTATAACCACCTCCCTCTAATCTCTACAATTCAAGATTTAGACCGCTTAAAAAAATTTGAATTTTCAATCCTAGGAAAAATAGCTGCACTAAAAATGACACTGCTCCGAAAACGTATAGACATATTCAGAACTGTCAACATACCTGTTCCTAAAACTTTCTTCGATAATATTTTTTTTTTTTCACACAGTACCTATGGGGAGGTAAATCACACAGAATTGCTTATAACACTCTTACAAAACCTACAAAACTATCAGGTTTTGGTATGCCCGACCCATAGAAATATTTTCTTGCTTCCATTCTTGATCTATCAAAAAATTGGTGGTCCAAATACCATATCAAACCCTGGGTTGAGCTAGAACTCTCTATGCTAAACCACCCTCTTATTGACACCCTTTTTTCTAAAAGCATGGGATACCAGCCACCTAAAGATTCCTCTCCTACAATACTGTCATGATCTCTCCTGTAGCATGTTCTGTCGGTTGCAGTGGGACTGCAACTGGGCAGTTCTGACTGATCTGCTTTGGCCTCAATTCACTAAGCTTATCTCCTGTCTTTAATAACATTTCTAGAGTTGTTACCATGGTGATAAGGCATATTGGCCTCAATTCACTAAGCTTATCTCCTGTCTTTAATAACTCTTCTAGAGTTGTTACCATGGTGATAAGGCATGTCGTATTAAGGAAACATTTTACCTCAGGCAAACCTAAAGTTAGCTCTTCTGTCTTTAAGTTAACTCTCCAATCCTTAAAATAACTCCAGAGTTAAAGAGAGGCTGTTAATTAACTGCGTGCAAAAATAACTACAGAGGAGGTAAATTAACTACAGAGGAGGTAAGTTAACTACAGAGGAGGTAAATTAACTACAGAGGAGGTAACTTAAGGAATGAAGAGATAAGATAACTCTCTCACTGTGTGGAGGTAAGTTTTGTCTTGCCTTATTATCTCCAGCATGATCTTAGTGAATTGAGGCCATTGTCATTTGCAGCCACTCTGCAGTTCAAAGCAGCTCAGGATGCTGTCATAACTCTTTCCTTTGTTTGCTGCAGTTGAACTGCAGCCTGATATCCCTGGATTTCCTTCATGCATGTCATTGCATAGTATTGCACGTATTTGTTATGAGAGTGTTTCAGCTGGCAGTTTGTGATCAAGCTGGCTCAGGATTGTGTAATTACCATTCAGCTGTGTGGGAATGTGCATGCATCCATCCATTGGCTGATGCCGACATAAAAGTCCTTCTGATCCTGATAGTTTGGATTCTGCCAGCACCACAATGGTGACTGGTAGTATTCCTTCTAGCCTTGTTCTTGCCTTGTTCTTGAGGACGAACTATAGCAGCGGTTGCCATTAGTTACACTCCTACCTGTTAGTCTTGTCTATCTCAGTGTGAATGTTGCCGTCGCTGAAACAGCGACTAGATTGGCTGAGCATTCTGTCTGTCTGTCTGTTGTCTGTCTTGTTAATTGTCATTACTTGTGCTTTAGCTAGTGAGTTATTTGAGAGCTACATTTCATATATTGCGCATCAGCACAATATATATGTACTCTAGTCAGTCAGTTATGTATTATTGTAATATTGTATATAGTTTTGTGTTCTGACCTTTGCCTGCCTCTTGACTACAAATTTGTCTAGCCCTTCTGTATAACTGCCATCTGATCTATCGTGTATGACCCAAGCCTGTTACCGACTACTTCTGTTGTGTATTGTATCACATAGCATCTATCCTGATAGAGCAGTTGCTCTGGGCAATCTTGCTCCCTTGTTCATTACTCCTGTGTCCATCTGTGGAGCCTCTTCCATTAACCAGCTACATAGTCTGGAGCACACACGCTGACTCAGAGTATGCCTCCCCAGCATGACAAATATTTATTACTCTAGAAGCCTGGCACATCTTTCACTGCTCCAGAAGGAAAAATCCATCAGATCACCTAATGAAACTTCCACTTACTACAATCAAATTACTCATTCACAATATCAATCTTCTTAACTGGACAAAGGCCAAAATAATTTTACAAGAAGATATATTTTCTGGAGACCTTATGCTCCCTTTTCAACATTTAGTGGAGCATTATCACCTTCCTTTCTCAGAATTCTTAACTTATCTCCAAATCTCACACTTTTTGTCTTCTAAAAAACGTATACGCCTAACATCTCCCAAACCATCTACTAGCATATACTAAATTACCGAATACCCTTAAAGGTGGTATATCAAATTGGTACTCAGCTCAATTTGAATCCCCCACCCAACCCGCCTCTTCTAATAATCATCTTAAAGTAAAGTCCCGAGACCTGCAAAAATAAATATCCACCACCATGTTTTATAATAGCATTAAAACTATCAAAAAATTCTCCCACTTCACACATGATTTATAAACTAAACTCAAAATGTATTATAATTGATATTTAACTTCTCAAAAATTAGCCACCTTTAGAAATAGCAGGGTTGCTCGTAAACTACGCCAGCGCGAATCTACGCATTGTAGTACGCAACTACGCGTCGTAGGCGAAGTTTAAGAACTACACTTACGCATTTCCGCGTAGTCGTAGTCCCGTTAGGCGTAGCTTCGCCCGCTACGCGTAGTTGGCGTATGTATTGCGAAGTGAACTACGCGTGCGGTAACTGCATTTATATGGGTCATTGCGCATGCGCAGAAATTTTATTGCCCTTTATACGCATACAATTCCGCATTGGAAGTTGGAATGTATGCTTAAATCAGTTTGTGTATGCGCATGGTTAGCAGATTATTGCGGAAATTTTTCCGCATACGGGCATAAGCGGTCGCATCAACTACGCTACGCAATACGTGAAGCTTGCGTATTTTAATGCGTAGTCTACGGTAAGCCAACGTAGCGAAGTGGCTGATTTCGGAGCCGTAGATTGCGAAGCGTATTTGCGTAAAAATACGCGTAGTTCCAGCGTAGCGAAGTTGGCTGCCTACGACCATCCCTGAGAAATCGTCAATCCCCACTATGCTGGAGATATTGTGAAGATATAGGTTCCCTTTCTCATATACTTTGGTTTTGCCCACATATTTTTAATTTATGGCTCCAAATATTTTCAAAAATTAGCAGTATTGCAGGATATTCAGTATCACCAGATCCAGCCTTAGCTCTGCTACATATTAATCTGGATAAAATTGATCCTAACTCTAGATTCTTAGTTTCTCATTTACTATTTGCAGCTAAACAACTTATACTAAGTCACTGGAAATCCCCAGATACCACTACGATTCAACAAATAATAGCCAGTGCCAAGGCAAATGTTTCTATAGAGAAAAAATATTGCAGCGAGATTTGAAAGCACCACATATAACACTCTTACTATCTAAGATTTAGACTTTTGGGTATTTAAAGGGGCACTATGGTGAAAAATTGTAAAATGTAAAATATATGCAAACATAGACAAATAAGAAGTACATTTTTTCCAGAGTAAAATGAGCCATCAATTACGTTTCTCCTATGTTGCTGTTACTTACAGTAGGTAGTAGAAATCTGACAGAAGCGACAGGTTTTGGACTAGTCCATCTCTTCATAGGGGATTCTCAGGGATTTATTTATTTTCAAATGCACTTAGTGAATGGCAGTTGCTCTGTTCCACTGCCAAAAAACTGTGTGGCGAGCAGGGAAGCTGGCCAGCATCATTACATAGTTACATAGTTATTTTGGTTGAAAAAAGACATACGTCCATCGAGTTCAATCAGTACAAAGAACAACACCAGCCTGCTCCCTCACATATCCCTGTTGATCCAGAGGAAGGCGAAAAAACCCTTACAAGGCATGGGCCAATTAGCCCCAAAAGGGAAAAATTCCTTCCCAACTCCAGATGGCAATCAGATAAAATCCCTGGATCAACATCATTAGGCATTACCTAGTAATTGTAGCCATGGATGTCTTTCAACGCAAGGAAAGCATCTAAGCCCCCCTTAAATGCAGGTATAGAGTTTGCCATAACGACTTCCTGTGGCAATGCATTCCACATCTTAATCACTCTTACTGTAAAGAACCCTTTCCTAAATAAATGGCTAAAACGTTTTTCCTCCATGCGCAGATCATGCCCTCTAGTCCTTTGAGAAGGCCTAGGGACAAAAAGCTCATCCGCCAAGCTATTATATTGCCCTCTGATATATTTATACATGTTAATTAGATCTCCTCTAAGGTGTCTTTTCTCTAGACTAAATAAACCCAGTTTATCTAACCTTTCTTGGTAAGCGAGACCTTCCATCCCACGTATCAATTTTGTTGCTCGTCTCTGCACCTGCTCTAAAACTGCAATATCTTTTTTGTAATGTGGTGCCCAGAACTGAATTCCATATTCCAGATGTGGCCTTACTAGAGAGTTAAACAGGGGCAATATTATGCTAGCATCTCGAGTTTTTATTTCCCTTTTAATGCATCCCAAAATTTTGTTAGCTTTAGCTGCAGCGGCTTGGCATTGAGTATGATTATTTAACTTGTTGTCGATGAGTACTCCTAAGTCCTTCTCCAAGTTTGATGTCCCCAACTGTATCCCATTTATTTTGTATGGTGCTAGACCATTGGTACGACCAAAATGCATGACTTTACATTTTTCAACATTGAATTTCATCTGCCATTTATGTGCCCATATAGCCTATCCAGATCCTGTTGCAATATGACACTATCTTCCTGAGAGTTGATGATTCTGCACAATTTTGTATCATCTGCAAAAATAGCAACATTGCTCACTACTGCATCTACTAGGTCATTAATAAATAAATTGAAGAGCACTGGACCCAGTACAGACCCCTGTGGGACCCCACTGCTAACAGTCTCCCATTTTGAGTATGATCCATTGACCACAACTCTTTGTTTTCTGTCCATTAGCCAGTTCCCTATCCATGCACACAGACTCTTCCCCAGTCCTTGCATCCTCAACTTTTGCACCAGACTATTGTGGGGAACAGTGTCGAAGGCCTTTGCAAAGTCCAAGTATATCACATCTACAGCATTCCCAATATCCATATTAGCATTCATTACCTCATAAAAGCTGAGCATGTTAGTCAAACAGGACCTGTCTTTAGTAAACCCATGTTGATGCTGAGAAATAAGATTATTTTCTAGTATGAAGTCATGTATAGTATCTCTTAGTAACCCCTCAAATAGTTTGCATACAACTGATGTTAAGCTTACTGGTCTATAATTTCCTGGATCTGATTTTTTGCCCTTCTTAAATAATGGGAAAATGTGGGCTGTACGCCAATCCACTGGGAATCTGCTAGTTGCAAGAGAGTCACAAAAGATAAGATAAAGGGGTTTAGCTATAACTGAACTTAATTCCCTTAGGACCCGAGGATGCATGCCATCCGGGCCAGGAGCCTTGTCTATTTTTAATTTATTTAGTCTTGCCTTCACTTCTTCCTGCTTTAAGTATTTAATATCACAGTATCATTGCTTAAATCCTTTTTTACGGAATATCTTTATAAAGAATAAAAGCCTTGCCGAGAATCCCCTATGAAGAGATGGGCTAGTCCAAAACCTGTCGCTTCTGTCAGATTTCTACTACCTACTGTAAGTGACAGCAACATAGGAGAATAGTAATTTATGGCTCATTTTACTCAGGAAAAAAATGCACTTCTAATTTGTCTATGTTTGCACATATTTTAAATTTTACAATTGTTCACCATAGCGCCCCTTTAAGCCTCTAACCAACCCCCATATTGAATGTTGTCCTCATCAGAGTTCCTCGGATACCTCATTATCCTATTCGAGTTTGGTTGAATTCGGATAGTAAACTATCCGAATTCACTCGAAGTTTGATATTCGAGTTAATCGAATATCCGATTCGACCTCGGATATCCGACGTCACTATCCGAGTCTGTATTCGAGTAAAATATTCGAGCTGGCCTTAAATAGCTTGTAAAACTTGTATAGGAGGTCAATGATGCATGAAACCACCTTTTTTATGAAGAAAAACATCAAGTGATTATGTGGTGATGTAGTAGTTATAGAAAAGGTATCAAAAATAGTAAATTAACTTCATGAAAAGTGTTTGCATGAGAAGGTGTGTCCAAAATGGTTGTTGTAACAGTCTTCATTTATGTTGTCTTCATCTTCTTCTTCTATATCTTCTTCTTTTTCTTCTTCTTCTTCTATATCTTCTTCAATTATCTTTTTCTTCTTCTATATCTTTTTCTTCTATACCTTCTTCTTCTTCTATATTTTCTTCTTCTTCTATATTTTCTTCTTCTTCTTCTTCTTCTTCTTCTTCTTCTTCTTCTTCTTCTTCTTCTTCTTCTTCTTCTATATTTTCTTCTTCTTCTTCTTCTATATTCTTCTTCTTCTTCTTCTTCTTCTTCTTCTTCTTCTTCTTCTTCTTCTTCTTCTTCTTCTTCTTCTTCTTCTTCTTCTTCTTCTTCTTCTTCATCTATATTTTCTTCTTCTTCTTCTTCTATATTTTCTTCTTCTTCTTCTTCTTCTTCTTCTTCTTCTTCTTCTTCTTCTTCTTCTTCTTCTTCTTCTTCTTCTTCTTCTTCTTCTTCTTCTTCTTCTTCTTCTTCTTCTTCTTCTTCTTCTTCTTCTTCTTTCTTTCTTTTGTAATATTTTTTTTTAATTTCAAATATAAATATTTTATTTTAACAACACCATTGTTATATTAGTTATATCTGTTATATAACCATAGTTATATTTGTGTTGATGGCATAATAGGTAGGTAGTGGCACATTGCAAGCCACAGCGCCTTTTTCTGTGTACCCTGGCGGTGGTAAAAAACAGACATCAGCAGGAGGAGGAAGTAATTGCAAGTCGTAGTGTGGTAATAGCTGGTAGGAGAGTGGGTGGGCAGGTGGCAGCAGAAAATAGTTCTTCTTCTGTTCTCCCTGGCAGTGGTAGCAGCACACAGACAGCAGAAGCTCAATGCAGCTACAGGAGGAGCAGGAGTGGGTGTCAGGCAGTGTGATGTGACTGACATAATAGGCCCTGGTTCCTAGTGGTGGTTCCAGGGTCGTAAATAAACATCATGAGGTTCCAGACAGCGGTCGTGAAGCCCACATTGTGTCCAATGCACAATTGGGACAGCACAGTTTTCAACCCGGACACCTCTAAATTAATTTAATTTTTTTTCCCAAAATAAATAATGCAGGGCAGGCAGCTATTTTTGAGCATAATAGCTGGTGGCGCATGGGCAGCAGCACCTTGTAATGTGTTCCCTGGCAGTGGAAACATACAGACAGCAGGAGGAAATACAGCAGCAGGCAGCGTGAGGAGGATGAGTGTGTGTGTGGCAGACTGGCATTTGGCAGCAGGCAGCAGGGCAGGCAGCGAGACATAATAGGCCCTGGTTCCTAGCGGTGGTTCCAGGGCCGTAAATACACATCATGAGGTTCCAGACAGCGGTCGTGAAGCCCACATTGTGTCCAATACACAATTGGGACAGCACAGTTTTCAACCCGGACACCACTAAATTAATTACAATTTTTTTTTCAAATTAATGCAGCTATTTTTGAGCGTAATAGCTGGTGGCGCATGGGCAGCAGCACCTTGTAATGTGTTCCCTGGCAGTGGAGGCACAGACAGCAGGAGGAAATACAACAGCAGGCAGCGTGAGGAGGATGAGTGTGTGGCATACTGGCAGCAGGCAGCAGGAGGGCAGACAGCGAGACATAGGCCCTGGTTCCTAGCGGTGGTTCCAGGGCCGTAAATACACAGCATGAGGTTCCAGACAGCGGTCGTGAAGCCCACATTGTGTCCAATACACAATTGGGACAGCACAGTTTTCAACCCGGACACCTCTAAATTAATTATATCATTTTTTTTTCCAAAATAAATAATGCAGGGCATGCAGCTATTTTTTAGCATAATAGCTGGTGGCGCATGGGCAGCAGCACCTTGTAATGTGTTCCCTGGCAGTGGAGACACAGACAGCAGGAAGAAATATAGCAGCAGCAGGTGTAATGTGTGTGCGACACTTCATGTCCCCCTCTCGCCGACAACAGGGGCCAGGAATTCGCCTTCCACCCAAGCCGGGTTCATTTTGAGAAACGTCAGTCTGTCCACAGACTTGTGAGACAGACGAGATCGCTTCTCAGTGACAATTCCACCGGCTGCACTGAAGCAACGCTCTGACAGTACGCTGGAAGGGGGGCAGGAGAGCACTTCCAGGGCATACTGCGCAAGCTCGCTCCAGATCGGCAGGTGCTTGACCCAATACTCCATGGGATCAACAGGGGCCACGCTGTCAAGCCCGCTGAAGGACCTCATGTAGTCAGCCACCATGCGGGTCAAGCGCTGCCTGTGACTGGAGAAGGATGCTGCTGCAGGCACCTCCTCTCTAGTCCTTGGAAGCTCTACACTCATGTAGAGCTCTTGGGTCAGAGACAGCAGGTCTGCGGTGCACGTGCGCTTGCTGCCGGTGGATGCAGGCACCTGCTGCTGACTCTGTGCTGGCTGGACAGTGGGGGTGGATGTCTGAGGGAAGGCTTCCTCCAAGCGCTCAACAAGGGGCAGCTGCAAATCCCTCATTTGTTGCGCACAGTCTCCCCCTGCAGGCAGGAACTGGCTGAGCTTCCCCTTCAGACGTGGGTCCAGCATCATGCAGATCCAGATGTCCTCCCTCTTCTTCATCTGGATCACCCTTGGGTCCTTGCGCAGGCACCTCAGCATGTGCGCTGCCATTGGGAAGAGTCTGGCCACGTCTGCTGGCACATCATCAGCAGCCCCAGAGCCGACAGTGCTGTCCTCCTCTTCCTCTGCCTCCTCCACCTCATCCTCTCTCCACCCCCGCACCAGTCCAGCTGCGCTCTGCTGCTCCCCCTCATCAGCAGCAAGGTCAGGGACCTCCACCAACTCCAAGCCCTCCTCCTCACGGGTGGCCTATGAAGCTGCCTGCAGCTCCTGCTGGTCCAAGGCTGCCGCTCCCTCTTCCAGCACTGCATACAGGGCCCTGTCCAGTATACACACCAAGGGGACCCACTCGCACACCATTGCATGGTACCTGCTTACCATGTTGGTGGCCTGCAGGAAGGGTGCCAGGACTGAGCACACCTGCTGCATGTGCCCCCAGTCCTCCGTGGAGATGATGGACGGGAGGTTGGTGGCGGCACGCCCAGTTGCAGTGGTGGAGGCAACTGTTGCTCGTGCAAGGTACTGGCTGAAAGCCTGCCTCTGTTCAACCAGACGCTCCAACATCGCCAGGGTGGAGTTCCAGCGAGTTGGAACATCGATCATGAGCCGGTGCTGTGGCAGGTGCAGCTCCTTCTGCACCTCTTCCAGGCTCGCTACGGCTGCAGGCGAGTGCCGGAAATGGCGCACAACCTTCCTTGCCGCCTCAAGGAGTCGGTCCATCCCCTGGTAGGTCCGCAGGAACTTTTGGACTACCAGGTTCAAGACGTGCGCCAGGCAGGGGATGTGGGTCAGGTCTCCCCTGCTGATTGCAGCAACCAGGTTTGCCCCATTGTCGGACACCACCTCTCTGACTCTGAGGCCTCTGGGGGTCAGCCAATTCCTCTCCTGCTCTCGGAGTTTGGCCAGGACATGGTCCGCCGTCAGTTTGGTCTTCCCCAGGCTGTCCAATTCCAGCAGCGCTTGGCAGTGGCGGGGCTTCACGCTGCTGCTGAGGCGGGGGGTTTGGGCTGGTGTGCCGGAGGATGGAAGCGGATCAGAGAAACCTGCTGCAATTCCGCTGACCCTGCATGGTGGCACCACCCACTGCGTTGTTGCTGCTGCTGCTGCTCTGACAGTGCCCGATGCTGCTCCCCCCTCCTCACCCCCTTCCACCAAGCTGACCCAATGCGCTGTGAAGGACAGATAGCAGCCTGTCCCAAACCAGCTGCTCCACGAGTCCATGGTGACGTGGACCCGTTAACCCACCGCGTGATCCAGCCCTCTCCAGACATTGGCCATCACAGAGCGGTGAAGTGCAGGGATGGCTGTGCGTGCAAAATAATGTCGGCTGGGGATTGGCCAATCGGGGGCTGCAGACATCAGGAGCGCATGCATGTCACTCCCCTCCTGCACAAGGGAATAAGGCAGGAGTTGGGAGCGCATGGCCCGTGCCAGCAAGCCGTTCAGCTGACGCATGCGACGGCTGCTGGGAGGCAGAACCCTGACCACCCCCTGGAAGGTGTCGCTGACCAGGGTCTGGCGACGCCTTTTGCTGGCACGGGAATCAGTGGAGGGAGCAGAGGAGGCCACTGAGGACTGGCTGCCAGAACAGGCCTCAGTGTCGGCAGCAGGAGAGGGAGGAGGAGAAGTGCGACACACTCTTGCTGGTGCTGCTGGAGGAGATGGAGGAGGGTGGGTGGCTGCTGCCGACGGCTTCGCAGTGGTGGCGGGTCTGCCACTGCCAGCTTCCTTCAACTTCATGAACTCCTCATGCTCAGGAAAGTGTTTCCCTGCAAGATGGTTCACCAGAGAGGTGGTGCCAAACGCAGAGGGCTCCTTCCCTCTGCTGAGCTGCTTGCGGCACTGGTTGCAGGTGGCATACTTGCACTCCACATATGGAAGGGTGAAAAAATTCCAAGTTGGGGAGGTGAAGTTGCCCCTTCGGCTGGAAGGTGCTGCTGCCGCTGGTCTCCCTGTGGTGGTTAGGGGGGGGGGGGGGGTTCTTGGTGCGGCTGGTGGTGGCACTGGCAGAACTCGTCTCCGGATCAGCACGCTGTGTGGCCTGCATACCACGCCCACTTGTGATCCTGCCCATGCCTGCGATGCTGATCCTTCTAGCAAGGCCCACAGACACATCCTCCTCCTCCTCAGAGCTGATGACATCCCCACTCCCAGGACCTGGCACCCAGTCTCTGTCCTTCACCCTGTCATCATCATCCTCCTCCTCCGCAAACATGTCCTGCTGGGATCCCACAAACTCCCCTTCTGCATGCATGGACAGATGGACAGTCACCACTGTCTGACTGTCCAAAGCATCATCCCCCAAAGTGCCCATCAACATTCCTTCCTTCTCCAATTCTGCCGCAACAGCACTCCATAACCCCGCTGTGCTTGGGGATAAGAAGGTGCTGAGTGACAGGGTGCTGGTGTTGCCCGTTGGGGCTGGAGAACTGCACTCCTCCTCCTCCTCCCCAGGCAGTGCTGGTCGGCTGCTACTGCTCTTGCGAACAGGAGTGGTGGCGGGGGTGGAGGACTCGGTTCCAGAGCTAATGGTGGCCTGCTCATCCACCATCAGTTCCACCACAGCGTCTGCGTCCTTCTCCTCAATAGGACGGCTACGACCTGGTGGTGGGAGGAACATCTGCGCCACACGCTGCTGCTGCTGTGTCTCTGCAGTGTGACTCCCAGCTGTTGGGTGGCCAAGGCGTCCACGGCCAGTGGCTAATGGTGGAATAGCCACTGGTGCAGACGCAGAACTGCGCATGGTGGTGGTGGCGCAGCTGCCATGACTTCCTCTCTTGGCGATGCCCTTGCTGCCCCTGCCCAAACCGCAGCTGCCAGTGCCAGACATCGTATATTTTTAATATTATACAAATGAAAAAAAAAACTTATGTATGTAAAGGCGGGTGGGACAAGTGGGGTACTTTAATGGGGTGGGACTGGTGGTGGTGCAATAGTGGCAGCATCTCTCTCTCTCTCTCTCTCTCTCTCTTCCTTCCATCCATCCATCCATCCAGTAGGGAATTGCAGATTTTCAAAACAGCTTATATACCATAGCTGGGATTTGAACCCAGAACCTAGTGTGTAGTAGGTATCTGTCTTACCCTCTAGACCATGACCCACACTACATGCTAAAGCTGGCGGTAGCATAAAGCATACTTCCATTACGATCAATTCGATAGAAAAAGTAGCATGATTAAGGATTTGTACTTTTTGAAAAGCATGCTTATATACCATAGCTTGGATTTGAACCCAGGACCTAGTGTGTAGTAGGTATCTGCCTTACCCTCTAGACCATGAACCACACTGCATGGTAGTAGGTATCTGTCTTACCCACTAGTAAGGCTGAGGCTGGAGAGGCTGCAGCCTCAGGGCGCAGTGTAGGAGGGGGTGCACAATTCATTCAGCTGTCATTCCCAATTGTGTTTGAAGCAGAAAGAAATAAGAAAAGGTGATACATGGCAGCGACAGCAAGCCAGATAAGTAGAGATTAAGGTGTTGGGGGTGGGGGGGGGGTGGCTGGGGCACCTCTTAGTGTAATAGCAATCAGTGTGTGACAGCTGGGGTGGGAGGGATGGGGGGGCGCACTTTGCTGTCTCAGCCTTGGGTGCTGAAGGACCTTGTCCCACCTCTGACCACACTACATGCTAATGCCTGGCCCTGAGTGTGGTTGATGGTCTAGAGCAGTGGTCCTCAAACTAAGGCCCGCGGGCTGAATGTGGCCCCCTAAGGCTTTCTTACCGGCCCCCCACACAGAAAATGTATTGCTTATAAATGCAGTCAGCTACATCTTTAAATATTGGTGGTCCACATATGGAATAGCAGTGCAGCACCCCCCATCCACATGGAAGCCAGAAAGCAGAAATTTTGCTGGTTTCCAATCAAATTCCACATCAGGTGACACTGCTGTCCAATTGGCTTGCAGATTGTCACCTGGGTATGCTTCACTGTCTGGTCCGCAAAGACTTCTACATCATTTTATGTTTACTCCAGCCCACCAGCGGTCTGAAGTATGTTGACCCGGCCCTCAACCCAAAATGTTTGGGGACCCCTGGTATAGAGGGTAAGACAGATACCAACTACACACTAGGTCCTGGGTTCAAATCCCAGCTATGGTATATAAGCATGCTTTTCAAAAAGTACAAATCCTTAATCATGCTACTTTTTCTATCGAATTGATCATAATGGAAGTATGGTTTATGCTACCGCCAGCTTTAGCATGTAGTGTGGGTCATGGTCTAGAGGGTAAGACAGATACCTACTACACACTGGGTTCTGGGTTCAAATCCCAGCTATGGTATATAAGCATGCTTTTCAAAAAGTACAAATCCTTAATCATGCTACTTTTTCTATCGAATTGATCATAATGGAAGTATGGTTTATGCTACCGCCAGCTTTAGGATGTAGTGTGGGTCATGGTCTAGAGGGTAAGACAGATACCTACTACACACTAGGTCCTGGGTTCAAATCCCAGCTATGGTGTATAAGCATGCTTTTCAAAAAGTACAAATCCTTAATCATGCTACTTTTTCTATCGAATTGATCATAATGGAAGTATGGTTTATGCTACCGCCAGCTTTAGCATGTAGTGTGGGTCATGGTCTAGAGGGTAAGACAGATACCTACTACACACTATGTTCTGGGTTCAAATCCCAGCTATGGTATATAAGCTGTTTTGAAAATCTGCAATTCCCTACTGCATGAGATGGATGGATGGAAGAGGAAGAGAGATTTTTTTTGTGTTATTCCGGAAAATTCCGTCGGAATTATAAAATTTCCGCGGAATTCCGTTTGAGAGGTATAGGAATTCCGATTTGACCACCGGAATCGGAATTAACCTAATTCCGGCCAGAATCACGGAATTCATAATTCCGCGGAATTTTCCGAGCATCCCTAATAGTCAGCGAATACACAATAGAAGTAATATAAACAATAGGACGGGTGTAGCAGCACTAATGAGAGGGTGTGGACAGCGCAGACGTGCACTGCGCACACAAAGGCCCTAGGTAACGGGGTGACGGACGGTCCCTATACACAGACTAGAGTACACTACAGTACTACTAACTAAACAATAGAAGAATCTAGCTAAATAATAGAACAGGTGTGACTAGATTACAGAGAGCAGATACAGGACAGGTATAGCAGTAAAGCTGGGCCTTGCTAACTACAAAATAGTACAATAATCTATCTAACACAGAAGTAGTACAGTAGAGTAGGACAGGTGAGAGCACAGGTAACTAGAGGCTAGAGCACAGAGCAGGGCAGGCTGCCTTGCCTAGGCACAGGGCCTAGCTGCTGGCTGCAGCAGCACCAGTGACAGTCTCCCTTCCTAGTCCCTAATCACACAAACTAAACTGCCTAAAATACAATCTATCTACAATACAAAGCAATACAGTTGAATATCAAGTGTTGGAGTGTAAAAACGCTTGGTTTAGAGCAATATAAATGCACTTGCACACAGACAAAAGGCACTGGAGCAATCTCTCAGTACAGTTAGTCAGTAAGTCGCAAGCAGGACGAGTGAGGCAAGATGGCGTCCGCTATTTATAGAGGGGGGCTTTGCCAGGCTCCCCCTCTGTGATTGGCTGCAGTCAGAGGGCTGGGAGCCCTCTGATTCGCTTGTGAGGACTCGAGGTGATGTCAGACGTGACGCTATCCGAGCTGGTGACACTATCCGAGCTCGGATAGCTAGGATATCTCCGGATAGCTGCTTGCTATCTGAGTGTGCTCGGATAGCACATCCCGGATAGCTAATACTATTCGAGTTCGGTATTCGAGCTCGAATAGTGAAAAAAGAGCTAGGATATCCGAGTAACTCGGATATCCTAGCTCAGATGAGCACCACTGGTCCTCATGATTCTCATTGTCACCTCTAACTTATCAACCCTAGGATCTATGTCTTCTCTCCCTTTCTCCATCAACGCTACAAAACACATGAGACCTATCCACTAATCTCGCATGCCCTCTACATTGACAAGAAGAGATGCATCTACTCTATTTTCAAGCCAAGTGTTACCACTACGATTTTGTGTGTGTATTTGTTAAAACTTTATTTTATTATCACTTCTTCATTGTCCACTAGGTGAAATTAAGCTAACACAATGTTAGAAGAATTTGTTTTAATAACATGTTTATGTTATGATGTGTTATGTTATTTACCTGTTACTTTATAACTGTTCTATACCTCTACCTGGTACTTCCAGGATCACACAATGAATGTACGTTTACTTGTTTTAAAATCCAATAAGAGTTATTGAAAAAGAAAAACAAAAATTCAAAAAGAAATTTTAGATTTTGAGAAAATCAATGTTAAAGTTAAATTAACACTTTAAATGCAGCTTTTAATCGGTAATCATTGATTTTAAACACAGCAATACACTTTAAGCATTCACAGAGTCCCCAAGTGGAGTCCCTAGCAAACTACAACCATGCAGGCAGGTGATGAGTACCAATGGCACCTGGCGGTGGTACCACTGAAGGAGGATGAGTGGACGACATCACTAAAACACCTAGAGGTTTTTTTTTTTTTTTTTGCAGCAACAGCAATGACATGGCAGCAGAGTTGTCCGCGGACCCTGGCGGTGGGAACACAGACTGCAGGAGGGAAATGCAATAGTGGCGGCAGCAGCAGGAGGAAGACTAAGGTGTGTCATCAGCACAGAATGCTGTGGCAGTATGGCACCAGATGGGTGGTACCGCAGCATTAAAATGCCACCCACAAATTACAGCATCTGTGGACCCTGGTGGTGGAAACACAGACTGCAGTAGTGAATAACAACATCAGCGGAAGCAGGAGAAGCAGGAGGAGGAGGACTAAGAGCACTCAGCAGCAGCACAGAAGACTATGTAACCTCGCTGGTGGTACTACAACATAAAAATGCCACTTAAACAACACAGCATCTGTGGACCCTGGTGGTAAGAACACAGACTGCAGGAGCAAAATACAACAGAAGCAGCAGGAGGAGGACTAAGGTGTGTCATCAGCACTCACAAGCAGCACAGAAGGCCATGGCAGTATAGCACCAGACGAGTGGTACAACAGCATCAAAATGCCACCCAAAAATGACAGCATCCGTGGTCCCTGGCGGTGGGAACACAGACTGCAGTAGTGAATAACAACATCAGTGGAAGCAGGAGGAGGAGGAGGATTAAGAGCACTCAGCAGGAGCACAGAAGACTATGGCACCTCACTGGTGGTACCACAGCATGAAAATGCCGCCCAAGCATTACAGCATCCATGGGCCCTGGTGGTGGAAACACAGACTGCAGGGGGGAGATATAACAGAAGCAGAAACAGGTGGACTAAGGTGTGTCTTCAGAACTCAGCAGCAGCACAGGCCATGGCACCGCACTGGTGGTACCACAGCATGAAAAGTCCACCCAATCATTACAGCATCCGTGGACCCTGGTGGTGGGAACATAGACTGCAGTAGGTAAATGCTGCAGCAGGAGGTGCAGTGTGTGTCAGCAGCATATGAGACCATGGGACTTGACAGGTGGCACCACAGCAAAAAATTAAATGAACCAGGCCAATTAGGAGTGGGTTGTAACTTGTGTTAGAAAGGAAGGCATTATTCAAATTTCCAGCCACTTCATGCCCCCCTTTCACTGACAGCAGGGGCCAGGAACTCACCTTCCACCCAAGCCTGGTTGATTTTGAGGAAGATGAGTTTGTCTACAGAGGCGTGGGACAGCCGAGATCGCTTCTCAGTGACCACGCCACCGGCCGCACTGAAGCATCTCTCAGAGAATACACTGGAAGGGGGGTAGGACAGGACTTCCAGGGCATACTGGGCAAGCTCCATCCAGATCTCCAGTCTCTTGACCCAGTACTCCATGGGGTCCATGGGTCTGTCGGTGTCAAGCCCACTGAATGACCCCATATAGTCAGACACCATGCTGGTCAGTTGATGGTGCTGTTTGGAGAAGAATGCTGTGTCTGGCACCTCTGCTCTGGGCAGCTCCACTGCATACAGGCTCTTTGTTAGGCTCAGCAGGTCTCTGGGGTGCCGGCTGCTGCTGCTGCTGCTGCTGGTGACCACAGGCACCTGTTGTTGGGTTGGCAGAACAGCAACAGCGGGGTGGAAGGCTGAGGGAATGCTTCCTGCAGTCTGCGCATGAGGGCCCCCTGCATCATAAACTGTCCCAGCTTCCCCTTCAGACGCGGGTCCAGGATCTGTAAGAATGTGAAAAAAAGAAGAAATAGTGCCATCACTTTGGGATATGCAAAATGCATGCAAACTTTATTTGGATATCAGTAGAAAAAGGATGTCAAATACTCATTTAAAACCACTTAAAATGAATGGTAGAGCACTCCACACAGCACATACCATGCATTCTCCTCCCACGCTGGCACCGGAAGACACACACAATCCGGTATCTTCGTGGCAACAGGGGGAGAAAGGCACTTTTACTGTGGAGTGGCTGTTTGCAATAAACCTGTATGACAAAAACACTGATATGGACCCACAGCCGGGCCGAGGCAGAGGCGAGAGAGGCTCCAGCCTTAGGGCGCAGTGTAGGAGGGGGCACACAACTCACTCAGCTATAGTGGTGCTCAAATACCCCTTTTTAAAATTCGAGTTTGGTCGAATTCGAATAGTAAATTATTCGAGGTCATTCGAATATTCGAGTCGAATAATTTTTACTATTCGATTCGACCTCGGACTTCGAGCTCACTATTCGAGTCGGTATTCGAGCTAACTATTCGAGCTGACTATTCGAATTGGCCTTAAATAGCTTCCAACACTTGTTTTGAGGGTGAATGATGCAAGAAACCTCTTTTTTTCCAAGTAACAACAGCAAGTGATTATGTGGGGATGTTCCTTTAAAAAAAAATGTGGAAAGAGAAGTTGTGTCCTTAATTTTGTTCAGTAGTGTTACTGTATATACTTGTTCTTCTTCTTCTATATCGTCTTCTTCTATATCGTCTTCTTCTATATCGTCTTCTTCTATATCTTCTTCTTCTATATCGTCTTCTTCTATATCGTCTTCTTCTATATCGTCTTCTTCTATATCTTCTTCTTCTATATCTTCTTCTATATCTTCTTCTTCTTCTTCTTCTTCTTCTTCTTCTTCTTCTTCTTCTTCTTCTTCTTCTTCTTCTTCTTCTTCTTCATCTTCTCCTTCCTTTTCAATATAGTCTTATTCTTCTTCACGTATTTCTCTTTTCAATTTTTTTTTTAAAGAAATGCAGCTATTTTTGAGCGTAACAAATAGCTGGTGGGCGCACGCATGTTGGAAGCGCCATTGTATGTGCTCCCTGGCAGTGGAAACACAAAGACAGCAGGAGGTAAATTCAGCAGCAGGAGGAGGAGGATGAGTGTGTGGCAGCAGGCAGTCAATGAGGCAGGCAGCTCGCCGTGACATAATAGCCCTGGTACCTAGCGGTGATACCAGGGCTGTAAATAAACACAACAGGAGGTCCCAGACAGCGGTCGTGCAGCCCACATTGTGTCCAATACACAACTGGGACAACACAGTTTTCAACCCGGGCACCTCAGAAAAATTAAACCTTTTTTTTTTTTTTAATGGTTTTTTTGGTTTTGCAACCAATATAGCTATTGTTTGACGTAATAGCTGGTGGCAGAGTGGCAGCAGAAGGTAAATCATCTGTGTACCCTGGCAGTGGGAAACACAGACAGACAGCAGCAGCAGGAGGAGGAATGGAGGAGTAGGCGAGCAGCTATTGTTTGACGTAATAGCTGGTGGCAGAGTGGCAGCAGAAGGTAAATCATCTGTGTACCCTGGCAGTGGGAAACACAGACAGACAGCAGCAGCAGCAGCAGGAGGAGGTATGGAGGAGCAGTGTGAGTGTGGCAGCAGGTAGGCAGCGTGACATAATAGCCCTGGTACCTAGCGGTGATACCAGGGCTGTAAATAAACACAACAGGAGGTCCCAGACAGCGGTCGTGCAGCCCACATTGTGTCCAATACACAACTGGGACAACACAGTTTTCAACCCGGGCACCTCAGAAAAATTAAACCTTTTTTTTTTTTTTTTTTATGGTTTTTTGGTTTTTGGTTTTGCAACCAATATAGCTATTGTTTGACGTAATAGCTGGTGGCAGAGTGGCAGCAGAAGGTAAATCATCTGTGTACCCTGGCAGTGGGAAACACAGACAGACAGCAGCAGCAGGAGGAGGAATGGAGGAGTAGGCGAGCAGCTATTGTTTGACGTAATAGCTGGTGGCAGAGTGGCAGCAGAAGGTAAATCATCTGTGTACCCTGGCAGTGGGAAACACAGACAGACAGCAGCAGCAGCAGCAGGAGGAGGTATGGAGGAGCAGTGTGAGTGTGGCAGCAGGTAGGCAGCGTGACATAATAGCCCTGGTACCTAGCGGTGATACCAGGGCTGTAAATAAACACAACAGGAGGTCCCAGACAGCGGTCGTGCAGCCCACATTGTGTCCAATACACAACTGGGACAACACAGTTTTCAACCCGGGCACCTCAGAAAAATTAAACCTTTTTTTTTTTTTATGGTTTTTTGGTTTTTGGTTTTGCAACCAATATAGCTATTGTTTGACGTAATAGCTGGTGGCAGAGTGGCAGCAGAAGGTAAATCATCTGTGTACCCTGGCAGTGGGAAACACAGACAGACAGCAGCAGCAGGAGGAGGAATGGAGGAGTAGGCGAGCAGCTATTGTTTGACGTAATAGCTGGTGGCAGAGTGGCAGCAGTAGGTAAATCATCTGTGTACCCTGGCAGTGGGAAACACAGACAGACAGCAGCAGCAGCAGCAGCAGGAGGAGGTATGGAGGAGCAGTGTGAGTGTGGCAGCAGGTAGGCAGCGTGACATAATAGCCCTGGTACCTAGCGGTGATACCAGGGCTGTAAATAAACACAACAGGAGGTCCCAGACAGCGGTCGTGCAGCCCACATTGTGTCCAATACACAACTGGGACAACACAGTTTTCAACCCGGGCACCTCAGAAAAATTAAACCTTTTTTTTTTTTTTATGGTTTTTTGGTTTTTGGTTTTGCAACCAATATAGCTATTGTTTGACGTAATAGCTGGTGGCAGAGTGGCAGCAGAAGGTAAATCATCTGTGTACCCTGGCAGTGGGAAACACAGACAGACAGCAGCAGCAGGAGGAGGAATGGAGGAGTAGGCGAGCAGCTATTGTTTGACGTAATAGCTGGTGGCAGAGTGGCAGCAGTAGGTAAATCATCTGTGTACCCTGGCAGTGGGAAACACAGACAGACAGCAGCAGCAGCAGCAGCAGGAGGAGGTATGGAGGAGCAGTGTGAGTGTGGCAGCAGGTAGGCAGCGTGACATAATAGCCCTGGTACCTAGCGGTGATACCAGGGCTGTAAATAAACACAACAGGAGGTCCCAGACAGCGGTCGTGCAGCCCACATTGTGTCCAATACACAACTGGGACAACACAGTTTTCAACCCGGGCACCTCAGAAAAATTAAACCTTTTTTTTTTTTTATGGTTTTTTGGTTTTTGGTTTTGCAACCAATATAGCTATTGTTTGACGTAATAGCTGGTGGCAGAGTGGCAGCAGAAGGTAAATCATCTGTGTACCCTGGCAGTGGGAAACACAGACAGACAGCAGAAGGGCAGTACACAGCAGCCCACTGTAGGTGTAAAATGTGTGGCTGCAGGCGACGTAATAGTCAAAGTGAACCAGGCTGGCTTAGTGAGCAGGAGCCAGGAGGTGGTAAAGGGTGGTAAGGCACATTAACGATGGTTCCGGCAGCCAGTTCATGTCCCCCTCTCGCCGACAACAGGGGCCAGGAACTCGCCTTCCACCCACGCCTGGTTCATCTTGAGAAACGTCAGTCTGTCCACAGACTTGTGAGACAGACGTGAGCGTTTCTCGGTGACCACGCCACCAGCTGCACTGAAGCAGCGCTCGGACAGCACGCTGGAAGGGGGGCAGGACAGCACTTCCAGGGCGTACTGCGCCAGCTCGCTCCAGATCTCCATGCGCTTGACCCAATACTCCATGGGATCAACAGGGGCATCGCTGTCAAGCCCGCTGTACGACCCCATGTAGTCAGCCACCATGCGGGTCAGGCGCTGGCTGTGACCGGAGGAGGATGCTGCTGCATGCATCTCCTCTCTAGTCACTGCTGCCGGAGCCTCTACAGTCCTGTAGAGCTCGTGGCTGAGAGACAGCAGGTCTGTGGGGCGCTTGCTGCTGCTGGATGCAGGCACCTGCTGCTGCCTCTGTGCTGGCTGCTGGACAGTGGGGGTGGAAGGCTGGGGGAAGGCTTCCTCCAAGCGCTCAACAAGGGCCTGCTGCAAGCTCCTTATTTGTTGCGCTGGGTCTCCTCCTGCAGGCGGCAGGAACTGGCTCAACTTCCCCTTGAGGCGTGGGTCCAACATCATGCTGATCCAGATGTCCTCCCTCTGCTTCATCTGGATCACCCTGGGGTCCCTGCGCAGGCACGTCAGCATGTGCGCTGCCATTGGGAAGAGGCGGGCCACGTCTGCTGGCACATCGACGTCAGTGCTGTCCTCATCCTCCTCCTCTGCCGCCTCATCCTCTCTCCACCCCCGCACCAACTCAGCTGCGCTGTGCTGATCCCCCTCATCAGCAGCCAGGTCAGGGACCTCCACCAAGTCCTCCTCCTCCTCCCCCTCAGAGGTGGACTGCGCAGCTGGTTGCCGCTCCTGCTGGTCCAAGGCTGCCGCTCCCTGTTCCAGCAAAGCATCGAGGGCCCTGTTCAGCAGAGAAACCAGGGGCACCCACTCGCAGACCATAGCATGGTCCCTGCTCACCATGTTTGTGGCCTGCAGGAAGGGAGCCAGCACTAAGCACACCTGCTGCATGTGCCTCCAGTCATCATCGGGGACGATGGACGGGAAGTTGCTGGTCTTGTCCCTTCTCTGAGCTGCGGAAACAGTGGCCAGGGCAAGGTACTGTTTGACAGCGCGCCTCTGTTCAACCAGACGCTCCAACATCGCCAGGGTGGAGTTCCAGCGAGTCGGAACGTCAAGGATCAGCCGATGGCGTGGCAGATCCAGCTCCTTTTGCACGTCTTCCAGGCTCGCACAGGCTGCAGCCGAGCGCCGGAAGTGACGCACAACATTCCTTGCCGTTTCCAGCAGTTCGCCCATCCCCTGGTAGGTGCGCAGGAACTTCTGCACCACCAGGTTCAGCACGTGGGCAAAACAGGGGATGTGGGTCAGGTTTCCCCTGTCTATTGCGGCAACCAGATTGGCCCCATTGTCGGCCACCACCTCTCCGACTCTGAGGCCTCTGGGGGTCAGCCAAATCCTCTCCTGCTCCTGGAGTTTGGCCAACACATGGGTTGCCGTCAGCTTGGTCTTCCCAAGGCTGACCAAGTGCAGCAGCGCTTGGCAGTGGCGGGCCTTCACGCTGCTGCTGAGGCGGGGGGTTTGGCCAGGTGTGCCGGAGGATGGCAGAGGATCGGAGGAACCTGCTGCAGTTCCCCTGAGCCTGCGGGGTGGCACCACCCACTGTGTTGCTGCTGCTGCTGTGCCCGCTGCTGCTCTCCCATCCTCACCCCCTTCCACCAAGCTGACCCAGTGGACAGTGAAGGACAGGTAGCGGCCTGTCCCGAAGCGGCTGCTCCAGGAGTCCATGGTGACGTGGACCCTTTCACCAACCGCGTGCTCCAGCCCTCGCTCCACATTGGCCATCACAAAGCGGTGCAGTGCAGGAATGGCCTTGCGGGCAAAGAAGTGTCTGCTGGGGAGCTGCCAGTCTGGGGCTGCGCAAGCAAGCAGCGCACGAATGTCGCTCCCCTCCTGCACGAGCGTGTACGGCAGGAGTTGGGAGCACATGGCCCGTGCCAGCAAGCCGTTCAGCTGCCGCACGCGACGGCTGCTGGGAGGCAGAGCCCTAACCACCCCCTGGAAGGACTCGCTCAAAAGGCTCTGGCGTGGCCTTTTGCTGACACGGGAATCAGCAGACACAGCAGAGGAGGCCACTGAGGACTGGCTGCCAGAACAGGCCTCAGTGTCGGCGGCAGGAGTTGCAGAGGGGGGAGGAGCAGTGCGTTTCCGCACTCCTGCTGGTGCTGCTGGAGGAGCAGGAGGGCGGGTGGCTGCTGTTGCTGCTGCTGCTGCTGAAGGCTGTGCAGTGATGGGTGTGGTGCCACTGCCAGCACCAGATGCCTTCAGCCTCTGGAACTCCTCATGCTGGTGGAAATGTTTAGCCGCAAGGTGGTTGATGAGCGAGCTGGTGCAGAACTTTAAGGGGTCTGCACCTCTGCTCAACTTCCGCTGACAGTGGTTGCAAGTGGCGTACTTGCTGTACACAGTGGGCATGGTGAAATATCGCCAGATTGGTGACTTAAACATCCCCCTACGGCATGGAAGCGCTGCTGCCTGTCTCCCTGTGGTGGTTGGGGGGGGGGCTTGGGGGGCTTGGGTGCGGCTGGTGGTGGTACTGGCAGATGCTGCTGCTGCTGAGCCTGAGACACCAGCAGGCTGTGGGACCTGCCTACTGCTGCTGCCAATGCTTGCAATGATGCGCCTCCTTGCAAGGCCCACAAGAGCATCCTCCTCCTCCTCCTCAGAGCTGCTGAGGACGACATCCCCTGGAGGTGGTGGCACCCAGTCTCTGTCTGTCACCGGGTCATCATCATCCTCCCCCTCCTGAAACATGTCCTGCTGGGATGAGGACCCCCCAAACTCCTCTCCTGATGCATGGATGGGCTGCTTGACTGTCGCCACAGTCTTGCTGTCCAATCCCTCATCCCCCAAAGTGCCCATCAGCATCTCCTCCTCAAGATCGCCAACAACAGCAGACAATTTACTCATGATGCCTGGGGTCAAAAGACTGCTGAATGACAAGTCGGCGAGTGACGGTGAACTGGCCTTCTCCCCAGACCCTGCTGGGCGGCTGCTGCGAACAGGGGTGGTGGTGGTGGTGAGGGTGGAGGCCTCGGATGCAGAGCTGATGGCGGGCTGCTCATCCTCCGTCATGAGTTGCACCACAGTGTCTGCATCCTTTTCCTCAATGGGACGTTTCCGACCCGGCTGGAGGAAAATGGGAGCAGGTGCTACACGCTGCTGCTGCTGTGTCTCTGCAGCGTGAGTTGCAGATGCTCCTGCTGGGCGGCGCCCAAGGCGTCCACGGCCAGTGGCTATGGGAGGAATGTTAGCCACTGACGCTGCTGCTGCTGCTGCTGCGGAACTGTGCATGGTGGCGCGCCCGCGGCCGCGGCTTGCCACAATGCTGCTCCCTCTCCTCCTGATTCCCTTGCTGCCCTTCCCCTTGCCCAAACCGCGCTGGCTGCCACTTCCAGACATCTTAAATGTTTTGGGCGTATAGACAAAAGTTTTGTAAAAGGGCGGGTGAAAAGTGGGGTACTTTAATGGAGTGGGTTGTTGGGTGAGGTGACTGAGTGAGTGTCCCCTAGTACAGTAAGTAAGTAGTAACAGTCAGGAAGTACAACTAGCAGTTACAATAATCAGTAGTAATCACAAGTAAATTTAGTGTGTGTACACTCAGACAGTGAGTGCACGCACGCAGGAGCTAGTAGCCTATGAACACAGTGACTGAGTGTCCTAGACTCCTAGTACAGTAAGAGTAAGTAGTAACAGTAAGTAGAACTAACTAATTACAATAATCAATCAGCGATCAGAAGGAAATGGAATGTGGGTGTGTGTACACTCAGACAGTGAGTGCACGCACGCAGGAGCTAGTAGCCTATGAACACAGTGACTGAGTGTCCTAGACTCCTAGTACAGTAAGAGTAAGTAGTAACAGTAAGTACAACTAACTAATTACGATAATCAATCAGCGATCAGAAGGAAATGGAGTGTGGGTGTGTGTACACTCAGACAGTGAGTGCACGCACGCAGGAGCTAGTAGCCTATGAACACAGTGACTGAGTGTCCTAGACTCCTAGTACAGTAAGAGTAAGTAGTAACAGTAAGTAGAACTAACTAATTACGATAATCAATCAGCGATCAGAAGGAAATGGAGTGTGGGTGTGTGTACACTCAGACAGTGAGTGCACGCACGCAGGAGCTAGTAGCCTATGAACACAGTGACTGAGTGTCCTAGACTCCTCGTACAGTAAGAGTAAGTAGTAACAGTAAGTAGAACTAACTAATTACAATAATCAATCAGCGATCAGAAGGAAATGGAGTGTGGGTGGTGTGTGTACACTCAGACAGTGAGTGACCGCACGCAGGAGCTAGTAGCCTATGAACACACAGTGACTGAGTGTCCTAGACTCCTAGTACAGTAAGAGTAAGTAGTAACAGTAAGTAGAACTAACTAATTACAATAATCAATCAGCGATCAGAAGGAAATGGAGTGTGGGTGGTGTGTGTACACTCAGACAGTGAGTGCACGCACGCAGGAGCTAGTAGCCTATGAACACACAGTGACTGAGTGTCCTAGACTCCTAGTACAGTAAGAGTAAGTAGTAACAGTAAGTAGAACTAACTAATTACAATAATCAATCAGCGATCAGAAGGAAATGGAGTGTGGGTGGTGTGTGTACACTCAGACAGTGAGTGACCGCACGCAGGAGCTAGTAGCCTATGAACACAGTGACTGAGTGTCCTAGACTCCTAGTACAGTAAGAGTAAGTAGTAACAGTAAGTAGAACTAACTAATTACAATAATCAATCAGCGATCAGAAGGAAATGGAGTGTGGGTGGTGTGTGTACACTCAGACAGTGAGTGACCGCACGCAGGAGCTAGTAGCCTATGAACACAGTGACTGAGTGTCCTAGACTCCTAGTACAGTAAGAGTAAGTAGTAACAGTAAGTAGAACTAACTAATTACAATAATCAATCAGTGATCAGAAGGAAATGGAGTGTGGGTGGTGTGTGTACACTCAGACAGTGAGTGACCGCACGCAGGAGCTAGTAGCCTATGAACACAGTGACTGTCTGACTGAGTGTCCTAGACTCCTAGTACAGTAAGAGTAAGTAGTAACAGTAAGTACAACTAACTAACAATAATCTATCAGTAATCAGAAGGAAATAGAGTGTGTGTACACACAGACAGTGAGTGAGTGCACACACGCAGGAGCTAGCTAGTAGCCTATAAACAGTGACAGTCAGTGAGTGTCCTACTCCTAGTACAGTATAACTACAATACTATTAGTAAAGGACAGCAGAAATACTGGTATAGATGAGAGAAATAAACAGAGGACAGCTGCCCACAGAGGCAAGGCCCCCCTGAGGCCTAAACCTGTAAGCTTGCAGCAGCTGCCTGTCTCTAATGTAACACACAAGCTACTAACTAAAATACAATGTCTATCTAACTAACAACAATATAGGTGTGTATGGCAGGTGTAGGTGAGCAAAAACGCTAGGTAAATGATCACAATAGAGCACTTGCTAAGCCAAAGCACAAAGGAGCAACTCTCTCTCTGTACAAGTCTCAGGCAAGCATGGAGAAACGGAACATGGCGGCCGCTATTTATAGGGTAGGGGCTGGCCAGGGTCCCCCTCTGTGATTGGCTGCCGTCAGAGGGCCTGGGAGCCCTCTGATTGGCTCTAAGGACATCAATCTGGGCTATGACGCTATTCGAGCTCGGTACCGAGCTTGAATAGCGCCGTTTGCTCGAATAGCTCGAATAGTGAATGGGCTATTCGAGTGTACTCGGATAGCCCATTCGAATAGCTACAGCTATTCGGAGCTCGAATACCGAGCTCGGATAGCTGAAAAAGAGCTCGAATATTCGAGCTACTCGAATATTCGAGCTCTGCTGAGCACCACTGCTCAGCTATCATTCCCATATTGTGTTTGAAGCAAAGTGAAATAAGAAAAAGGTTGAAAACTCTGATAGCTGGGATTCTTTCTCTTCTCTTTATCCTTTCAATTTTCCTATTTTCTTTCTTCCCTTTTCAGGTCTTCTTCCTCTTCTCCTTTACCTTCTATGTCTTCTTCTGGGGATTTCTTTGTCCCCTTCAAGGGCATGTAGACTGTTGGGGCTCGTGGTTGGCTAAAAATATACCATCAGCGATTTCTAACCCCTTTGGGCCCATCAGATAGCCACCATGAACCAGACTAGGACCTCCTTAAAACATCCAGTAAAGACTTCAACAGTTATAATCTTATGAGACATTATTATTATGTAACTCTACAGCATTGGATAGTCCTAATTTTTTCTTGGTGTATACTACTAAAAATGCTATACCTTTAACCACTTCACCACTGAGGGGTTTTACCCCCTGACCACCAGAGCAATTTTCACCTTTCAGCGCTCCTTCCATTCATTCGTCTATAACTTTATCATTACTTATCGCAATGACATGAACTATATCTTGTTTTTTCCGCCACCAATTAGGCTTTCTTTAGGTGGGACATTATGCCAAGAATTATTTTATTCTAAATGTGTTTTAATGGGAAAATAGGAAAAAATGTGGGAAAAAATTATTATTTTTCAGTTTTCAGCCATTATAGTTTTTAAATAATGCATGCTACTGTAATTAAAACCCATGAAATGTATTTGCCCTTTTGTCCCGGTTATAAAACCATTTAAATTATGTCCCTATCACAATGTTTGGCACCAATATTTTATTTGGAAATAAAGGTGCATTTTTTCAGTTTTGCGTCCATCCCTAATTACAAGCCCATAGTTTATAAAGTAACAGTGTTGTACCCTCCTGACATAAATATTTAAAAAGTTCAGTCCCTAAGGTAACTATTTATGTATTTTTTTTATTGCACATTTTTTATTTTTATTTTTAATTACAAAAAAAATTAAATTGGGAGTGTGGGAGGTAATGAGTTAATTTTTCGTGTAAAAGTAATTTATTTGTATGTGAAAAATGTTTAGGGTGTAGTTTTACTATTTGGCCACAAGATGGCTACAGTAACTTTTTGTTTTAATGCGACCTCCAAGCGTCCTTCCGGACTCTTGGAGGAAGTACTAGGAGGCTGGGTAAGTGTGTCTTTTTTCACAATGATCGCGCTGCTCATTGGAGAGCAGCGGATCATTTCGGGGCTTAGATCAACGAATGGGAATGGATTTTCCCGTTTATTGATCTCCAGGCGAGCGGCAGGCGGCGTGTTTACGAGCGGCCGGCGGCGCGTTTACGAGCGGGAGCGCGGGCAGTGGCGGGAGTGCGCAAAGTACGGATTTCTCTGTCCCTGGGGGTTAAAGGATGGAAAAAGGGACGGAGAAATCCGTACAGGCGAGGGTAAAGTGGTTAAGCTATTACACTGTTATTGTGGAATGCTATTCTTTTTGAATAAAACATTTTAAATAAAAAAAAAGAGAAATAAGAAAAGGGGATGCATGGCAGTAACTGCAACCCAGATAACTAGAGATTAAGGTGTTGGGGGCCCTCTTAGTCTAATAGCAATCAGTGTGTGATGACTGGGGTGGTAGGGATGGAGGAGGGGCCTCTTAGTCTAATAGCAATCTGTGTGCGACGGCTGGGGTGGGAAGGATGGGCAGGAGCCTCTTAGTCTAATAGCAATCTGTGTGCGATGGCTGGGGTGGGAAGGATGGGGGGCGCACTTTGGTGTCTCAGCTTTGGGTGCTAGAGGACCTTGTCCCGTCTCTGTATGGACCCGTCTCACCGGATTCCAAGGAGCTTGCTACATCAGTGATCTTCACCTGAGTCGACCAGGACTTCGCTTGAGCACACGGTCACTCCATTCGATTGATACAGTGGGCCCACAGTTTGGGATTAACAGTCTGAACCCTCCAACATGCACTTTGTGGCCATCCGCTTCCACGCGGTCCAAAGCGGTGATGTACAGGCTGTGCACAGCAGGGGAGCACTCCACCAGACTCCACGGTGTGTAGCCCCGCCCACAGATGCGTTGCACCCGCCCTCTGCTAGCTTCAACTGGGTGTCCAGGATCTGTAATGCCTGACAGGTTATGTCTCCATTCAGTCTCCATGCCCCAATCTTTTGCCACGGCTCTGAGCCCGGCCCACGGTCTTCACCTATAGACAAGCCCCCGTGTGCACAGGACACTTTACTTGTCTGCTGACTATGGTAACCCCCAGGTCTTAATGTGCAAGGCATACAGACTGAGGTAGAGAGGACAATAACCCGCCAGAACCCCACTGAGGCAAGTATAACACAGTTCAATAGTTCATAAGTATCACACAGAACTAGTACCTTGATTTAGGTGGATGAGTTCCTCAGCGTCGATTGTCAGTAATGACAGATGGTTCAGGGAAGAGGTAGTTCATGCAAGATCCACATACAAGATATTTAGACAACAAGCAAGGGTCAGTCCAGGTATAAACTAGAGTGTCCAGTAATCAAGCAAGGGTCAGTCCAGGCAGCAGGCAAGAGTATCCAGGTAACAGGCAGAGGTTGGTCCAGGCAGCAAGCAAGAGTATCCAGGTAACAAGCAGAGGTTGGTCCAGGTGGCAGGCAAGAGTATCCAGGTAAAAGACAGAGGTTGATCCAGGCGGCAGGCAAGAGTATCCAGGTAACAAGCAGAGGTTGGTCCAGGTGGCAGGCAAGAGTATCCAGGTAACAAGCAGAGGTTGGTCCAGGCAGCAGGCAAGAGTATCCAGGTAAAAGACAGAAGTCAGTCCAGGCAGCAGGCAAGAGTATCCAGGTAACAAAGCAAGGGTTAGTAACAGCAGACAAGAATGGTCAAATAAAAGCCACGGGCGATGACTGGGAGCACTAAGTAAGCTTAAATACAGATACAAAAATGGAAGGTTGATCGATAGTAAATGAATCAATATTTTATTGTAAAGTCTAAAATGCATCCATACTCCACATGCATTACCCTCAATCACACTATACCAACACATACATGGGAGTCATATGGTGTCCAATAAAAATGTGTTCATTTCATATATACTCAAAGACCCCATTTAGTAGAATTCCAGACTATCAAAAACTTGA
Organism: Hyperolius riggenbachi; assembly: GCF_040937935.1. Lineage (NCBI taxonomy): Eukaryota > Metazoa > Chordata > Amphibia > Anura > Hyperoliidae > Hyperolius > Hyperolius riggenbachi. The sequence goes on along the minus strand of NC_090646.1, from coordinate 7,848,869 downwards.
GAAAAGTGTTCAGAACAGACTAATTACTCTGGAGGAGGAAATTATCCAGAAAAAAATGAAGAAATTTATTAGGGATTCCATCCCGATACAAACACTGGCAATCTCCAAATCAGACAATTTGACCCCAGATGTAGAATGGAGCATCCATGACGGTTCCTATGAGACCATAGATGTGACCGGTGCAGATATAGCATCACTTTCAGAACAAGAGGAAAGTGATGTAGATTGGAATGGAATAGCGAATACTGTGGGGGAAACTCCTATTTTAGGGGCCTCCTTGGGGGAGACCGTAGAAGACACGCCACAACATGGGACAGAACAAAATAGATTTGTGGAATTAGGTACTATCATAGAGGAAACGTTGGAACAAGAATGGGAATTCCCTTTAAAAAAGAATAATATAAAGAAAAAGGTTAACAATAGAAATAGAAACAATCAAAAGAAAAATAAAATTAAAGAACTAACCAAACAGACACAAGATGTAGACACAAGTAAAGGGAATTATGAACAAAATAGTAACCCTTCTATGGAGACTTAACCCAATATACCTTTATACAACAGGTACTCCCCACTTGCCCTTAGGGAAGATAGACCTGGTGAGGTAGGTAGGGGGACTACCCCTAGGAGTTCGCCACCCCATACTAGATCTAGAGGAAGAAGCCTTCAGGGTGAGTATGGCCCACGGGTCCAGCAGGACAGACAAGATAGACCCAATAGAAGATCAGAACCTGATGTAGGGGGACCCCCACACTACACTAGATCGAGAAAAAACCCAAAGAGTCACTGTCACCTTAGGACAGGGGCATGGAGGGATCCAGACAAGAGTCAACATAGACCACTCCGGAATACCTATAAAGAAAGGAGCCCAAATACAATAAAAAAATATTTTTTAGCCAAAGGAACAGATTATCACCTCCCAAAACACGGGGCAGGAAGAGGGGGTGTAGAGGAGGGAGGAGGTGCAAGACCAAAACACAGGTAGGCACCACCATTAAAACAGATTTAGAAAGGGGGATCTTTAACCTCAGCACAGTAGAACTAAAAGAACCCGAAAAAAATGTGTTAGAAAAGGGGTTGAAATTTGCACCAACAGCAAAATTAAATAAATTTGAAACCTACATTGATATCAAAAGATATACCAGGAAATTGTGTTTAAAAAATACTTCCAAAAAAACCCCAATAGTACCAAAATATGAGACCAGCTTTTTTCAACATACAACTCTAAAAAATCCCTCCCGTTTCCATCCCATAAATGAAATGAGCAAGGAAATGTTACTCTTTGAGAGAAATATAGAAAAGGGCTGAAGGGAAATAAAACCCCATCCCTCATTCTTGAGTAATCTAACTAAAAAAGAGAACCAAGCACTCAAAGACTTACAAAACAATAAAGAGGTGACAATAAGACCTGCTGATAAGGGGGGTGGGATTGTGGTACAGGACACTAACGATTATAAACGAGAAGCATACAGGATACTGAATGACAAGACAACATATAGACGTCTTAAGAGTGACCCGAGTATGATATTTGGTAAAGAAATGGAGATCCTATTAAAAATAGGCAAAGAGGAAGGTATATTAAACACTAAGGAATTTGAGTTTATTAACGTTACACATCCAAGATCAGTGTTGTTCTACCACATGCCAAAAATCCACAAATCCATAGTGGATCCCCCGGGTAGGCCAATAGTGTCGGGCATTGGATCATTAACTTCTAATTTATCAAAATATGTAGATACTTTTCTTCAAAATATGTCAAGGGCACCCCGGCCTACCTGGAGGATTCTAGGCATTTTCTCAATCTTTTAAACGAGATAAAGTGGGAGGAGGGTTGGATATTGGGCACTCTAGATGTTACAGCACTATATACCATAATTCAACATGACCATGGAGTGCAGGCAGTAGAATATTATCTTACCTGGGATTCAGATTTAGAGATAGAACAGAAACAATTTATTTTGGATGCGATTAAATTCATACTTGGTCATAATTTTTTTTGAGTATGAGGGGGAGTGGTTTCTCCAGACGAGTGGGACGGCGATGGGGACCAGGTTCGCCCCGGGATATGCCAATTTGTTTATGGCGCACTGGGAGGTGGGCAATGTTTTCTGCCCAGATGATCCCGGGGAGAACCTGGTCCTGTGGAAGAGGTTTATAGACGGCGTCCTATTCGTCTGGAGGGGCACAGAGAGTTCCTTAAAGGACTTTCTGAGCAGTATCAACAATAACGATAGGAATATCCACTTTACAGCAACTACCAGTCGAGAAACTGTCAACTTTCTAGATCTGAAGATTTATGTAGAGGATACAATCTTAACCACTTAAGGACCGCAGTCTTTTCACCCTTAAGGACCAGAGCCTTTTTTCCATTCAGACCACTGCAGCTTAAATGGTTTATTGCTCAGTCATACAAGCTACCATCTAAATGAATTTTACCTCCTTTTCTTGTCACTAATACAGCTTTCTTTTGGTGCTATTTGATTGGTGCTGCGATTTTTACTTTTTATTCTATTCATCAAAAAAGATATGAATTTTGGCAAAAAAATGATTTTTTTAACTTTCTGTGCTGACATTTTTCAAATAAAGTAAAATTTCTGTATACATGCAGCGCGAAAAATGTGGACAAACATGTTTTTGATTAAAAAAAACCCATTCAGTGTATATTTATTGGTTTGGGTAAAAGTTATAGCGTTTACAAACTATGGTGCAAAAATTGAATTTTCCCATTTTGAAGCATCTCTCTCATTTCTGAGCACCTGTCAGGTTTCATGAGGTGCTAGAATTCCAGGATAGTATAAATACCCCCCAAATGACCCCATTTTGGAAAGAAGACACCCCAAAGTATTCACTAAGAGGCATGGTGAGTTCATAGAAGATTTTATCTTTTGTCACAAGTTAGCGGAAAATGACACTTTGTGACAAAAAAAATAAATAAAAAAAAGTTTCCATTTCTGCTATCTGGTGACAAAAAAAAATGAAATCTGCCACGGACTCACCATGCCCCTCTCTGAATACCTTGAAGTGTCTAGTTTCCAAAATGGGGTCATTTGTGGGGTGTGTTTATTGTCCTGGCATTTTGGGGGGTGCTAAATTGTAAGCACCCCTGTAAAGCCTAAAGGTGCTCATAGGACTTTGGGCCCCTTAGCGCACCTAGGCTGCAAAAGAAATGTCACACATGTGGTATCGCCTTACTCAGGAGAAATAGTATAATGTGTTTTGGGGTGTATTTTTACACATACCCATGATGGGTGGGAGAAATATCTCTGTAAATGAGATTTCTTTTGATTTTTTTACACACAATTGTCCATTTACAGAGATATTTCTCCCACCCAACATGGGTATGTGTAAAAATACACCCCAAAACACATTATACTACTTCTCCTGAGTACGGCGATACCACATGTGTGACACTTTTTTGCACCCTAACTGCGCTAAGGGGCCCAAAGTCCTATGAGTACCTTTAGGATTTCACAGGTCATTTTGAGGCATTTATTTTCTAGACTACTCCTCACGGTTTAGGGCCCCTAAAATGCCAGGACAGTATAGGAACCCTACAAGTGACCCCATTTTAGAAAGAAGACACCCCAAGGTATTCCTTTAGTAGTATGGGGAGTTCATAGAAGATTTCATTTTTTTTCACAAGTTAGCGGAAATTGATTTTTATTGTTTTTTTCACAAAGTGTCATTTTTCACTAACTTGTGACAAAAAATAAAATCTTCTATGAATTCCCCATACACCTAATTGAATACCTTGGGGTGTCTTTTTTCTAAAATGGGGTCACTTGTGGGGTTCCTATAATGCCCTGGCATTTTAGGGGCCCTAAACCGTGAGGAGTAGTCTAGAAACCAAATGCCTCAAAATGACCTGTGAAATTCTAAAGGTACTCATAGGACGTTGGGCCTCTTAGCGCACCTAGGTTGCAAAAAAGTGTCACACATGTGGTATCGCCGTACTCAGGAGAAGTAGTATAATGTGTTTTGGGGTGTATTTTTACACATACCCATGCTGGGTGGGAGAAATATCTCTGTAAATTAAAATGTTTTGATTTTTTTTACACACAATTGTCCCTTTACAGAGAGATTTCTCCCACCCAGCATGGGTATGTGTAAAAATACACCCCAAAACACATTATACTACTTCTCCTGAGTACGGCGATATCACATGTGTGACACTTTTTTGCAGCCTAGGTGCGCTATGGGGCCCAACGTCCTATTCACAGGTAATTTTGAGGCATTTGGTTTCTAGACTACTCCTCACGGTTTAGGGCCCCTAAAATGCCAGGGCAGTATAGAAACCCCACAAGTGACCCCATTTTAGAAAGAAGACACCCCAAGGTATTCCGTTAGGTGTATGGTGAGTTCATAGAAGATTTTATTTTTTGTCACAAGTTAGTGGAAAATGACACTTTGTGAAAAAAAACAATACAAATCAATTTCCGCTAACTTTTGACAAAAAATAAAATCTTCTATGAACTCGTCATACACCTAACGGAATACCTTGGGGTGTCTTCTTTCTAAAATGGGGTCACTTGTGGGGTTCCTATACTGCCCTGGCATTTTAGGGACCCAAAACCACGAGGAGTAGTCTGGAAACCAAATGCCTCAAAATGACTGTTCAGGGGTATAAGCATCTGCAAATTTTGATGACAGGTGGTCTATGAGGGGCCGAATTTTGTGGAACCGGTCATAAGCAGGGTGGCTTCTTAGATGACAGGTTGTATTGGCACTGAAGTGCAGGAATGTTCTCAAATCATGACCTGGACATGGCAATTAAGTCGTACCAGCAGTGATCAGAAAAAAAATTTCTGTCACTGTGGTGGGGCGGGTGAGGGTTTGGCCGGGTGATCAGAAGCCCGCAGGGGGCATATTAGGGCCTGATCTGATGGGTAGCAGTGACAGGTGGTGACAGGGGGTGACGGGGTGGTTGATAGGTGATCAGTAGGTGATTACAGAGGAGAATATATGCAAGCAATGCACTGGCGAGTTGATCAGAGGGGGTCTGGGGGGCTAATTTAGGGTGTGGGCAGGTGATTGGGTGCCCGCAAGGGGCAGATTAGTGTCTGATCTGATGGGTAGCAGTGACAGGTGGTGACGGGGTGATTGATGGGTGATCAGTGGATGATTAGAGGGGAGAACAGATGTAAACAATGCACTTTCAGAGGTGATCTGAGGGTGGGTCTGCACGCAATCTGAGGGTGTGGGTGGGTGATCAGGTGCCCACAAAAGGCAGGTTAGGGTCTGATCTGATGGGTGGCAGTGACAGGTGGTGACAGGGGGTGATTGATGGGTGATTGACAGGTGATCAGTGGGTGATTATAGGGAAGAATAGATGTATACAGTACACAGGGGGGAGGGTCTAGGGAGGATCTAAGGGTGTGGGGGGGGTGTGTTCAGGAACCCCCAGGGGGCAGTTTAGGACCTAATCTAAAAAATAGCGTTGAGATAGTGACAGGGAGTGATTAATGGGTGATTAGGGGGGTGATTGGGTGCAAACAGGTGTCCCAGGGGTGGGCAGGGGGGGTCTGATGGGTGCAGTGGGCGATCAGGGTGCAGGATCAGTGTGCTTGGGTACTTACTAGGAGGGCTGCAACCTGCCCTGGTGGTCCCTCAATCACTGGGACCACCAGGGCAGGAGGCAGCCTGTATAATACGCTTTGTATACATTACAAAGCGTATTATCCGCTTTACATGCGGAAGATCGGGGGTTAACAACCCGCCGCCGCTGCTAATTGGCTGGCGGGTTGACGTCGCGGGTGGGCACATCCAGCGTGCGATCCCCGGCCAGCTAGTCCGCAACGAGCCGCCGCCGATCGGCGTATTGCGCGGTCGTTGCGGGCTCCACTTTGCCGCCGCCCCTAGGTAGGGGCGGCCGGCAAGTGGTTAAAATCACAATCCAGTAATATATATATATATATATATATATATATATATATATATCTATATATATATATATATATATAGATATATATAGATCTATATATATATAGATCTATATATATATAGATCTATATATATATAGATCTATCTATATATATATATATATATATATATATATATATATATATATATATATATATATATATATATATATATATATATATATATATAGATAGATCTATATATATATATAGATCTATATATATATAGATCTATATATATATAGATCTATATATATAGATCTATATATATATATATAGATCTATATATATATATATATATAGATCTATATATATATATATATATATATAGATCTATATATATATATATATATATATATAGATCTATATATATATATATATATAGATCTATATATATATAGATCTATATATATATATATAGATCTATATATATATAGATCTATATATATATATAGATCTATATATATATAGATCTATATATATATATATATATAGATCTATATATATATAGATCTATATATATATATATATATATATATATATATATATATATATATATATATATATATATATATATATATATATATAGATCTATATATATATAGATCTATATATAGGTGGTTGGGAGGGGATCAAGGGATACATGGGGGGGGGGGAGAGCTGGAAAAAAGTTTATTTTTACACTAAAATCGCACAGCCTGTCACGGCTGCAGGCTGTGCGTCTCTCCCTGTCACACAAGATCCACAGTGACAGGGAGAGGGAGGCGGAGAGGGAGGCGGAACGGCAACTATGTTGCCTTTCGGAGGGTGATCGCTGTGATTGGCTCACAGCGATCACACGGCAGGGAGCCAATCAGTGACGGCTCCTGCCGATACCCGGAAGCCTTAGCTGTCATAAGACAGCTAAGTGCAGCCGGTTCGGTGCGCGCGATCGCGGCGGGGAGCGGCGGCGCCGGTGATAGAGATCTACGCCTTGCCAGCCAGGAGCCCATCAAAACAGGGCGTAGATCTCTATCACTGCGGTCCGGAAATGGTTAAAAACTAGTACTTACAAGAAGCCCACTGATGTGAATGGCTATATCTTTGCTACAAGCTGTCACCTCCCTATATGGCTTAATAATGTCCCAAAAGGACAATTTATCAGGCTGAAAATAAACTGTACGGATGATAAACAGTACAGAAAGGAGAGAGACATACTGGGTGAACAATTCCAACAATAAGGGTATGATGAAAAAATAATTGAACAGGCGAAACAAGCCGTGGAACAAATAAATCGTAAAGATCTCCTTGTTAAAAGATGTAGAGATACAACCAAGGATCATAGTCTAAAGATTAACCTTAAGTATTCTGCACAGAGTCACGTGGTCAAAAGATTGATCGCGAGACACTGGCACATATTGAGAGAAGATAGGCTACTGAATGAATTGTTGTCTGATTACCCAGAATTTATCTATAGGAAACCTGGGAATGTGGGTCTAATGGTGGCAACAGCAGCCATGAACCAGAAGGATAGAGCACAATTACAGTCAGGTGGTGGATTTGTAAGATGCGGGAGATGTAAAAACTGCCAGAGCACCCAAGGCTATAGAAAGATTGAAACTGTAGAAGGCCCATCAGAAAACTATACTATCAAACAGTTGATGGCTTGTGACAGTAAGGGAGTTATATACTGTCTAATTTGCCCCTGTGGGAAGAAATACATTGGACGCACAAAAAGAGAGCTCCACAAAAGGATAGGGGAGCATTTTAACAATATACGGAAAGGTTGGGAGGAACATCCCCTCTCCAAACACTTAAAGAAGTACCATGCCTGTAGTGTACATAAAATTGTATATTTTGGTATTGAGGTAGTTAGGCGGGACATAAGGGGAGGGGACTTTATAGCTAAGATGTCTAGAGCTGAAAGCAGATGGATCTTTAACCTTGAATCCCTGGCCCCTAAGGGATTGAATGAGGAAATGGAAATTTTTGGTTTCTTATGAGGACTGCACATGATAGAGTGAGTTATGTAGTGGTATGTAAGGGGAGTCATTATGATGATCCTGAGGAGCAATGGTGTCCCTTGGTTTTTATCTATTTATTTGTTTATTGATTTATCTTCACCCCTTCTATCCACTATGGAATTCTAGTATCCATGTATGGACGTGCAGGACATATCTATGTGTATGGTATTGCGCATCTACTCATTGAGGCGTATTCTATATATATATGTATATACTCAAGAACTTTTGTATTACATGTTAATTCGAGTGATTGAAGAACTCTATCTGGAGAGGAATAAGGGGAAAGGGGGAGGGATGAAGAAAGGAGGAAGAGGAGGATCCTAACAGGATTTATAAAGATGGAAACCACTAGTGAACAGGAGGTACTGATTCTGAGGAAGACAATAGTTATTGTCGAAACATGTCAATCAAAGTCAGTCTGTAGGGGCGCCCCATCGACTGCTGAAGTACCGAACTAGGAGGTTTTACTGACATCTGAAACTTAATGCTGAAAATCCGCTGTTTATTCCAATTTCCGTAATCCAGGAAGTGCTGTGGAACTGGAACGCATCTAAACGCTGTGGAACGCATGGTAGCTGGATGAAAACCAGGATTTGAATACAAAACAGAGCAGACCAATACGCAGCCCCATATCACTAGGAAGAGACGTGACGTCACCGCGCAGGAACGCTCTGAGTTGTGTGACTGGAGAGTACGGCGAGTTCCCGCGAGACTCTAGGGGAGCTCGGCCGGTGACACCGTCCAATACCTATGTGGAGCTACGGAGATCACAACGGAGACCCCTGCTATCCAGGTTGGGAGATCACAACCCATAAGGCATATGTAATACTACAGTGGCAGGTGATATAAACCTTTTTTAATACATATCAAATGTTATATATAACGCACATCTGTAGACAAAAAAATTTCTCTGGGATACGTATACAAGGAATTTCGACAGTAACTACTGAACTGTGGGATCGTTCAGAGACATTTTTTTTAGCCTTAAAGATTTTTTAAAGAAAACCCCGCGGGGTCTTTGAGTATATATGAAATGAACACATTTTTATTGGACACCATATGACTACCCATGTATGTGTTGGTATAGTGTGATTGAGGGTAATGCATGTGGAGTATGGATGCATTTTAGACTTTACAATAAAATATTGATTCATTTATTATCGATCAACCTTCCATTTTTTATTTTCCAAGCACCTGTGCGCCCATAATCAGGATTTGTGAATAGTGTTTTTTGAGGTGGGAGGAGGGGGATACCCACCTTTATTTGGGAAGCAGCAGGTGGACAGAAACAATCTTTTAGCTACATATCAGGCAGCGCCATCTTAATCTTTGTTGTGTAAGCTTAAATACAACTTTCCTCCAATCACTGGCCAGCCACACTCCGCACATCCAATCACACAGCGGTACACCTACCTTGGTGTCAGCTGTAGCGTCAGGTGACACCACGTTGTCAGCTGCCCGCAGTCAGCTGACTATTGTTTACATCTGCCGAGGGCATACTAGGAATGCGCCCTCCACCTATCTGAATGTGCAGCATGCATTCCAGCAGCTGCGTCATCAGTGGGGAACAAGCCCCGAGACCCAGAAACGGCGGATTCCACCTGGGTCTCGGCGGAACCATTATCATACACATGCAAGTTCCTTATAGGATCAAGGTGATCCAGATTTCCTCCCTTTCACGCATCTGTATCACCCGATGGTCCCTGCGAAAGCAGCAAGACATGTGTGCAACCATGGGCAAGAGGCCGGCATTGGCAGAATCATCTTTGTCATCCGAGAGGACATGCCTGTCCTCGTCTTCCTGCGCCGTGTCCTCCTGAAACCGCCACCCCAGCACAACGACAGTGGCGCTCTGCTGCTCCCACTCAGCACCCAGGTTAGGGACCTCCAACTCCTCCACTGCCTGACACTCGTCGTCAGGTTATATGTGACATCTACCTGCAGGGGTTTAGTTGTTGTTAGGCAGGAGTTTTCAGCAGGTGTTAGGACTGGGTTAAAGTGTTAGTCATATGTACATACAGTCTGACATATAGCAGGTATCAGGCAAAACTGACATAGCCGCATGTCAAGTGTTGATTTCACTTTAAAATCCATTTTCTCAAAAACGAAAAGTTCTTTTTGAATTTTTTTTAAGTTGTAGCCCCTTATCACCTTTATAATCCATGCCAGTTTGGGGATTGTAGCATGTATGGGGGCTTGGCTATTAAAGAAAATCTGTACTCTAAAATTCTTACAATAAAAATCATACAATTCTATTCATTATGTTCTCCTGGGCCCCTCTGTGCTGTTTCTGCCACTCCCTGCTGTGATCCTGGCTTGTAATTGCCAGTTTTAGGCAGTTTAACAAACAACAAAAGACATGGCTGCTAACCAGAGTGTGATAGGCTGAGAGGAGCTCAGTCTGTGACTCACAGAGAGCTTGCAGGGGGCCTGGAGAGGGTGTGTATAGCTTCTATCCTATCACAAGCAGAGCAGCACATTCCTGCCTTAGTGCCTGAGCCCGACAAAGCCATCAGAGGAAAGAAGATTAGATTATATAACAGAGATAATACAGCCACTGTGCAACTAAGAAAGGCTGCAATATGCCAGAGCACATTAGAACAGGTATAGGAACTTATAGGATAGAAGAAATAGGGCTGAAAAGTTTGTTACAGAGTCTCTTTAACACTAAAAGAAAATCTGGATCCACGGCCGTGGATCGCCGTGATTGACTCATTCACGGTGAAAATCCAGTTCGAATTCATGATTCAGTTTTAAATCCGGATTTTAATCACGATGGTTGCAGATTTTTTTTTTTAGCCACGGCCGGGTTTGTCGAAAACGTGGATGGGAGGTATCTGAGCACCACTAATCAAGAGACTTGACATTTGGAGGGAGCTTGCCCAGTACGCCTGGAAGTCCTGTCCTGCAACCCTTCCAGGCTGCTCTCTGAGAGATGCTTTATCGAAGCTAGTGGCGTGGTCAGAGAGAAGTGCTCTCGTCTGTCCACCCAGTCAGTGGGCAGACTGACGTTCATGAAAATAAACCAGGCTTGGGTTGAAGGTCAGTTCCTGTCCCCCGCTGATGGTGAGAAAAGTACCTGAAGTGGCTAGGAGCCCTGCCTCTACCACCCTCAAGCCTACCTTGCTGTGACAGGAGTAGAGATGTTGCGAACGGTTCGCCTGCGAACGGTTCCAGTCGAACTTTGGGGGTTCGCGTTCGCCTGCAGCAGGCGAACTTTTGCGGAAGTTCGATTCGCCCCATAATGCACTATGAGGGTCAACTTTGACCCTCTGCATCACAGTCAGCAGGCACATTGTAGCCATTCAGGCTACACTAAGCCCTGGAGCTCCACCCCCCCCCCCCCCTTATATAGACAGGCTGCAGCAGCCATTAGCCTCACTCGTGTGCCTGCTAGAGACAAACTAGGGACAGCTGCTGCAGACTTGTTCTTCTAGGGACAGATTAGTTAGGTTCTTGGCTGCTTAGCTTGCTCCTGGCTGATTGTTATTGCTTTTATAGCACCCCTCAATAGCTCTTTTCAGAGCTCATCCTGTACTTTTTTTTTTCTGTGTGTCAAACTGACACTTTTGTTGCATGCACAGCCTTGCTAATTGATAGTGTGTGTGCCACTGCCAGCAGCCCAGCACATTCAGTGACTACCTGTGTGTGTGACAGGGAGCTGCACATTGTACTGCCCAGTACTGCATATACCCAGTACCTGTTGTGTTTACTTAACCCACCTCATCACTAGTGTTGGGCGAACAGTGTCTTTTCAGTGTGATTTCGGGCTGTTCGAGTTCAATTCGGGCTTCGCCGGACACCTCGTGCTGTTCGGCCATGTGTTCGACCATGCGGTCGAACGTATGTTCGGCCTGACAGCGTATGGCCGAACGTTCCCCGAACATTTGGTTCGAGCTGTGATTGGCCGAGCGGGTCACGTGGTTCGGGCACGAACACGCGGCTCACGCTGCGATTGGCCGAGCGGGTCACGTGGTTCGGGTAAATAAATACCCGAACCGCGTCATTTCTCCGCCACTTGCGTTAGGGTTTAGCTTTGGGTAGGCAGGCAGGTTAGACTCTCTCTCACCAGCTAGGATAACCAGGGCCCCCCAGCCTCCTATACTATATTTGCCACTGCACTGTAGTGCCAGTCAGCTCAGCGTGCGTTTACTGCTGGGATCAGTAGTACTTCCGTCCATCACCAGTATATAGCATAGTATATAGCATTGTCTTCTATTGCCACTGTACTGCCGGTCAGCGTGTACTGCTGGGATCAGCAGTACTTCCGTCCATCACTAGTGTATAACATAGTATATAGCACTGTCTTCTATTGCCACTGTACTGCTGGGATCAGTAGTACTTCCGTCCATCACCAGTATATAGCATAGTATATAGCACTGTCTTCTATTGCCACTGTACTGCTGGGATCAGTAGTACTTCCGTCCATCACCAGTGTATAACATAGTATATAGCATTGTCTTCTATTGCCACTGTACTGCCAGTCAGCTTGTACTGCTGGGATCAGTAGTACTTCCATCCATCACCAGTGTATAATATAGTATATAGCATTGTCTTCTATTGCCACTGTACTGCTGGGATCAGTAGTACTTCCGTCCATCACCAGTGTATAACATAGTATATAGCATTGTCTTCTATTGCCACTGTACTGCCAGTCAGCTTGTACTGCTGGGATCAGTAGTACTTCCGTCCATCACCAGTGTATAATATAGTATATAGCATTGTCTTCTATTGCCACTGTACTGCTGGGATCAGTAGTACTTCCGTCCATCACTAGTGTATAACATAGTATATAGCACTGTCTTTTATTGCCACTGTACTGCTGGGATCAGTAGTACTTCCGTCCATCACCAGTGTATAACATAGTATATAGCATTGTCTTCTATTGCTACTGTACTGCCAGTCAGCTTGTACTGCTGGGATCAGCAGTACTTCCATCCATCACCAGTGTATAATATAGTATACTAGCTGATTGCCCGGCATTGCCTGGGTATGTATTTGGTTGGTGTTGGCTCCGCCCACTTTTCTAACCCTAACACACAATGACTAAATGACCTAGTTTGTGAGCTTTGCGGTCTTTGGCATCAATAATTTGCATTGAAATTAAACAAATCTGATTGGCTGTGGCTCCACCCTCTTTTCTGATTTTGAACCCCAGTCACCAAATGACCAACTGCACCAGGTGTTAAGCTTGTGTCCGTAACAGTGCAAGAATGGCTGCAATTGAATATGCCCCTTGAAAAGCAATAAATGAATTTGGATTGGCTTTTGTAGGCTCCACCCTCTTTTATGAATATTAATCCCAGTCACTCAGTGACCAACTGTGCAAAGTTTGAGAACCCTACCATTAACAGTGTAAGAATGGCTGCAGTTTACATTTTCTCAGTGAAATTTTTATTTGTCTCAGCTGATGACCCAGCATTGCCTGGGTATGTATTTGGCTGGTGTTGGCTATGCCCACTTTTTGTAATAGTAACAGACAATTACTTCATTACTCAGTGACCAAATTTGCAGTCTTTGGCATCAATAATTTACATTGAAATGAAATAAATCTGATGGGCATTTTGTGTCTCCACCCCTTTTCTGCAATTGAACCCCAGTCACCCAATAAATAACTGTACCCAGTTTGGGGCTTGTGCCATTAACAGTGCAAGAATGGCAGTAATGAAATACTTCCCTTGAAAATCAATAGATTAATTTTGATTGGATTTTGTAGGCTCCATCCACTTTTATGAATAATAGCTGATTAATACGTGTTGCCCAGGTATGTATTTGGCTGGTGTTAGCTCCGGCCACTTTTTCTAACCCTAACACACAATTACTTAATGACCAAGTTTGTGAACTTTGGGGTCTTTGTCATCAATAATTTGTATATTCCCATAGAAATTAAGCAAATCAGATTGGCTGTTTGTGGCTCTGGATCCCTATGGCATTTGAACCCCAGTGACCCAATGACCAACTGTAGTAGGTTTGAGGCATCTGCTATTAATAGAGCAAAAATGGAAGCAATTCAAATATTCCCCTTGAAAATAAACAGGTGAATTTTGATTGGCTGTTATAGGCTCCACCCACTTCCCATAATATTAATCTCAGTCACCCAGTGACCATCTGAGCAAAATTTGAGAACCCTTGCCCTTAACAGTGTAAGAATGGCTGCAGTTTATATTTTCCTAGTGAAATTTGTTTTTGGCTCCGCCCAATGTTTGTAACCTTGACACACAGTCACTCGATGACCAAGTCTGTGAGCTCTGGGGTCCTTGGCATCAATAATTTGTAATTTACCAGTGAGATGAAACAAATCTGATGGCTGTTTGTAGCTCCACCCCTTTTCAGAATTTGAACTCCAGTGACCCAATGACCAACTGTACCAGGTTTGAGGCTTGTACCATTAACAGTGCAAGAATTGCAGCAATGTAAATATTCCCCTTGAAAATCAACAGGTGAATCTTGATTTTCTTTTTAGGCTCCACCCACTTTTTTTGAATATGAATCCCAGAAAATCCCAGTGACCAAGTTTTAAGCTCTTGGGTTTCTGCCATCAAAATTGTGTGAATGGAAGCAGTTTATCCAGTAAAGTAATCTGATTGGCCGTTTGTGGCTCCACCCCTTTACTGCATTTGAACCCCAGCTAGTGTTGGGCGAACACCTGGATGTTCGGGTTCGGGAAAGTTCACCGAACATGGCCGCGATGTTCGGCATGTTCGGGCCGAACCCCGAACTCCCCGAACATCCCGCTTTTGGGGGCCCTATGGGGTCGCAGGCATAAGGGGGGAGCATGCCCCGATCGCGGGGGGGGTTGGAAATTCCCCCCACCCCCTCCGCTAGCGCTCCCCCCTCTGCCCGCTTCCCCATACAAAAGTTTAAGGAAGTAAAACAGTACCGGTGGTAGTGGGTGGCTGGCAGTGGGCGGCACTGTGAAGTGAGTGACTGAGGAGGAGGAGTCCGGAGAGTGACGCGTTGAGGGAGGCCGGGCAGCGGGCGGTTCAGAAGTAGTACCGTACTACTGCTGAACCGCCCGCTGCCACGCCTCCGTCAACGCGTCACTCTCCGGACTCCTCCTCCTCAGTCACTCACTTCACAGTGCCGCCCACTGCCAGCCACCCACTACCACCGGTACTGTTTTACTTCCTTAAACTTTTGTATGGGGAAGCGGGCAGAGGGGGGAGCGCTAGCGGAGGGGGTGGGGGGAATTTCTGACCCCCCCCGCGATCGGGGCATGCTCCCCCCTTATGCCTGCGACCCCATAGGGGGGCAGTATTCGGCTGAACAGGGCCCTGTTCGGCCGAACAGGGGCCCTGTTCGGCCCTGTTCGGCTGGCCATTCAGCAGTTCGGGCGAACCCCGAACAGTTTGGCCGAACACCACCAGGTGTTCGGCCGAACTCGAACATCACCCGAACAGGGTGATGTTCTGCAGAACCCGAACAGTGGCGAACACTGTTCGCCCAACACTAACCCCAGCCACTTCATGACTGAATGTAGCTGGTTTGAGGCTTCTGCCATTATTAGTGTAAGAGTGGCAGCAGTTTCAATATTTCCCTTAAAAATCAATAGGTGAATTTTGATTGGCTGTTGTAGGTTCCACCCACTTTCCTGAATATTAATCCCATTCATCCATTGACCAACTGTGTCACGTTTGAGAACCCTGCCAATAACAGAATGGCTGAAATCAATCTAACAAATCTGAATAGCTGTTTGTGGCTCCGCCCCCTTTAGTGAATTTGGACCCCAGTCACCTATCAGCTAAGAGGCCTCTGCCATTAACAGTGTAAGAATGGTAGCAATGTAAATATTCCCCTTGAAAATCAATAGGTGAAATTTGATTGGCTGTTGTTGGCTCCACCCACATTTCTGAATATTAATCCCAGTCACCCAGTGGCCCACTGTGTCAAGTTTGGGAACCCCGCCGTTAAAAGTGTAAGAATGGCTGCAGTTTATATTTTCCCCTGGAATAAAATGCAGTTGTTGGCTCCGCCCACTTTTTCTAACCTTAACATACAGTCACTCAATGATCAAGTTTATGAGCTTTGGGCTTTTGGTATCAATTATTTGTATATTCTCATTGAAATTAAACAAATCTGATTGGCTGTTTGTGTCTCAGCCCCCTTTTTTTTAAAATTGAACCCCAGTCAGCCAGTGACTAACAGTACCAGGTTTGAAGCATCTGCTATTAACAGTGTAAGAATGGCAGCAATGTAAATATTCCCTTTGAAAATCAACAGGTGAATTTTAATTGGCTGTTGTAGGCTCCACCCACTCTCTTGAATATTAATCCCAGTCACCCAGTGACCAACTGTGCAAAGTTTGAGAACCCTGCCAGAAACAGTGTAAGAATAACTGCAGTTTATATTTTCCTAGTGAACTTTATTTTTGGCTCCGCCCACTTTTTGTAACCTTGACACACAGTCACTCAATTACCAAGTTTGTGAACTTTCAGGTTCCTGGCATCAAAAATGTGTGAATGGAAGCAGTTTATCCAGCAAGGAAATCTGATTGGCTGTTTGTGGCCCCGCCCCTTTGTGAATTTGGACCCCAGTCACCCAATGACCAACTGTACCAGGTTTGAAGCCTCTGCCACTAACAGTGTAAGAATGGCAGCAGTTTTAATATTCCCCTTGAAAATCAATAGGTGCATTTTGATTGGCAGTTGTAGGCTCCACCCACTTTCTTGAATCTTAATCTCATTCACGCAGTGACCAACTGTGGCAAGTTTAAGAATGGCTGCGGTTTACATTTTTTTTAAATGAACGGCTGAAATTTGATTGGCTGTGTTATGCTCCTCCCACCTTTCCTGGATTCGTAACCTCGGTCACCAAGTGACCAACTGTGCCAAGTGTGGGGACTCTGGCTTGATCACTGTGAGAATGGCAGCCTTTTACATTTTTTCCATTGACATGAATGGGTGAAATCTGATTTGCTGTTTGTAGCTCCGCCCAGGTGTGCAGGGGGGCCGCGAGACCCCCAGAACCTATCATCCCAGGTAGTAAGGGATCTGTATACCAAGTTTCGTTCAAATCGGTCAAGCCGTTTTCACGTGATCGCGGCACATACACATACACACACATACATACATACATACATACATACATACATACGATTTTATATATATAGATAGCATTGTCTTCTATTGCCACTGTACTGCTGGGATCAGTAGTACTTCCGTCCATCACCAGTGTATAATATAGTATATAGCATTGTCTTCTATTGCCACTGTACTGCTGGGATCAGTAGTTCTTCCGTCCATCACCAGTTTATAAGATACTATATAGCATTGTCTATTGCCACTGTACTGCCAGTCAGTGTGCGTGTACTGCTGGGATCAGTACAACCATAATGAAAGAAATCCAGTGAAAGAGGGAGGGGCAAGGGAAGAGGTGTTTCCCCTGACCGTTCACGTAGAGGCCGCAGTGGAGCACCTAAGAAAACCCACTCAATACCACCCATGTGTGCCAGACAAACAACCCTCACTGATCCACAAGAGCAGGAACGGATAATGAATTGGATGACCTCTCAAGCGTCCAGCAGCAGGTTAAGCAGCAGCAGCACCAGCACATCCTTGTTGTCACGCACGAGGTCCTCTGCCAGTTACAAGGAGCCAGTGGGCACAACGGTGACACAACCAGCAGCTACACCATGCACACAATGGCCGAATAACCAGTCCGAACAATTATTTCCGGACACAATGGCCTCTTCGGAGGAGCTATTCCCACTCCTACCCCCACAAACAATGGAACAGCCAGAAATGTTGTGCCCGGATTCACAACCATTGTGCGAGGTAAATGCACCACGCACTGAAATGCAAGGCGAGGACGAAGACACCCAAATCCCTGAGCAATGTGCGCAGGAATTTGAATTGCAGGAGGTCCACCAAGAACATCTTGAAGACATGGGAGTGAGGTGCGCAGAGGGTGTTCTGGGGAGCTCTAGTCCACTGCACACACACACAGTCACAGATGAGGAGATGGAAGAGCAGGTTTTGGACGATGTGGACACAGACCCGGATTATCGAGTACAACCTCGCTGTCGGGATAGCAGCAGTACAGATGAGTCTGCTGCAGAACCCACTGCTGCAAGAGTTCGCCGTGTGCCACAAAGTAGGCGGGGGCGGGGTATTTCGGACACAACAGGCATAGCCGTAGAAGTGAGACGCCAAAGAGGCATGAAAGAAACTACCCAGCAAAGCAGGAGCTCAAAAGTATGGGCTTTCTTCGACGACTGCAGGGAGGATGTTACCATGGTGATTTGCAAGGTGTGCAGGACCCGACTGAGCAGGGGGAAAAATATCAACAACCTCTCCACCACCAGCATGCGCCGCCACATGGTAGCCAAACATAGCACTCTGTGGTCAAACACGCAAGGCCAGGGTAGCGGCTCGCTTCCATCCCCCAGCAACACTGCCTCCGTTGTCACCAGACCATCCTCAGCCCAGCCATTACGTGGTACACAAACATCCGTAGTAGACGACGATGTCAGTTTCCACAACAGTCCTCTTGACGTTTCCCAGTCTTCAACGACCACGACAACAACAACCAACTGTCCTTCGGTGTGCGATCCTATGGTTCAGTTGTCTGTCCTGGAGATGTTAGAGCGCAAGAGAAAATTGCCAGCAAATGACCCCCGGGCCGTGGCACTAACAGCCAGCATAGCCAAGTTTGTGGCCTGCGAAATGCTGCCATATCGCGTGGTGGAGACAAACAGCTTCAAGCGCATGATGGCGCTGGCCATCCCACGTTACGTGGTTCCCAGCCGATACTATTTTGCGCGGTCTGCATTGCCAGCGTTACATGAGCACGTGGTTAGCAAAATATCCAGAAGCTTGAAAAATGCCGTTGCCTGCAAGGTTCACCTCACCACCACAGACACCTGTACGAGTGCCTTTGGCCAGGGTCGATACATCTCCCTGACGGCGCACTGGGTGAACCTTGTGGAGCCTGGCAGTGACTCCTCACTGGCTACGGCGCGGGTGTTGCCCACGCCGCAAACTGCTGGACCGGCGTCCCTCAGAGATAACAGCAGCACCTACCTCGACTCTGACTCCTTCTCCTCCAACGCCTCTCAAAGCGGTACCTCATCTGGCATCGGTAACCCAGCAATAGGGTCGTGGAAGCAGTGCAGCACAGCTGTTGCCATGCGTCAGCAAGCCTTACTGAAGCTGATCTGCCTTGGAGATAAGCAGCACACAGGTGAAGAAATTTGGAAGGGAATCAAGGAACAGACCGATTTGTGGCTGGCACCGCTGGACCTGAAACCAGGCATGGTTGTGTGTGACAATGGGAGCAATCTCATTCACGCTTTAAAGTTGGCTAAGCTGAGACACATCCCTTGCCTGGCACACGTTATGAACCTAGTTGTTCAGCGGTTCCTGAGGACATACCCAGGCGTGGCAGATCTTCTGCTGAAGGTGCGACGATTGGCCAAATATTTCCGAAAGTCCAGTACCGCTTCGGAGGGACTCACCAAGAAGCAGGAGCGGTTCAATCTACCGAACCATAGCTTTGTGTGTGACGTACCCACGTGCTGGAATTCAACGCTGCACATGCTAGCACGCTTTTGCGAGCAGAAGAGTGCAGTGGTCCAGTACATGACTGTGCAGTACCGAGGCGCATCCGGACAGCTACCAAGCTTCTGTGGATCTGATTGGGCCACCATGTTGGACCTCTTCCAAGTCCTCCAAAATTTTGAGCAATCCACGTTGCTTGTGAGCGGTGACAACTCTTTACTCAGCATTACGATACCACTGCTGTGTTTGCTGAAAAAATCAATGCTGCAGATCAAGGAAGCCGCAGTCAGAATGCAAGTGGGGGAATCTCAAGAGGACAACGATCAGCGTGATGATGATACCAACATCAGGCAATCTGCCTCAGGAAACGCTGGTCCTCCCGGCAGCTATGCTGAAGAAGAGGACGAGGAACAGCTGGAGTTGGAGCAGGACTTGGACGCCCCCACTGCCGAGGGACAGAGCGGTGCACGTTGGACTTCCATGATTCAGCGGGAATGGACAGCAGAAGAAGACGAGGAAGAAGGTGGGCGACGGCGTGATGCTGGTGATGATGATGAGGGTGCGTCAAGCTCAGAAGAACATGATGAGGATTCTGTTAGGACTGTGGCAGGCATGGCTCAATTCATGCTAGACTGCATCGAATGCGACCCGCGCGTTGTTCGAATTCTGGACGACGTGGATTACTGGGTTTATACCCTTCTGGATCCACGGTACAAAGACAATGTTCCCAAACTCATTGGAGAAACTGTCAGACAGGTCAAAATGGAAGAATACCAGCAGGCCCTTGTGAAGACATTAGAGAGGAGATTGACATCCTCCTCTAGCCAGTTCCACGCCGACAGACTGACTTCCGCAAACCCAGGACGAGGAGGGGAACAAAGAATGCAAGCTGCAGCTAGTGCCCACAAGGGAATGGTATCGGCAGTGTCCTTGGAGTGGCAAAATTTTCTGACACCCATGCAGCAGCCCACAGAACAGCAATCGCCCAGTTCCACCTACAACACCGCTCGCCTGCAGAAGATGGTCAAGGACTACATGTCAGATGGCGTAGCCGTGTTGAACAATCCATCTGCACCCTTCAACTATTGGGTCTCTAAGCTACACACCTGGCACGAACTGGCAATGTACGCAATAGAGGTGCTGGCTTGCCCGGCAGCCAGCGTTATGTCGGAACGCTGTTTCAGTGCTGCCGGAGGCATCGTCACAGATCGGCGTATCCGCCTCTCCACAGAAAATGCAGACCATCTGACTCAAATTAAAATGAATCAATCCTGGATTGTAAATGACTACGCAACACTCCCGGACTCCAACCAAGTAACATGAACAGTGAACATCTGTGATGGGTTAGCGTTTCCGGTCCTGTTTATTGAACCTCTTATCTGTATTACATTTATGACTGCATGGCGGCAAAAGGCATTGCTATTCGCACGCTTCTTGTCCTCATGCAAGGCCTGGGTTGTTGTGTCTCAAAGCGTGGCCTTCTCCTCCTGCGCCGCCCTCCTCCTGTTCCATCACGTGTGCTGCTGCTGGGTTAGCATTGCCGGTCACTTTTTACGGAACCTCTCATCTGTATTACATTTATGACTGCATGGCGGCAAAAGGCATTGCTATCCGCACGCTTCTTGTCCTCATGCAAGGCCTGGGTTGTTGTGTCTCAAAGCGTGGCCTTCTCCTCCTGCGCCTCCTCCTGTTCCATCACGTGTGCTGCTGCTGGGTTAGCGTTTCCGGTCCCTGTTTATTGAACCTCTCATCTGTATTACATTTATGACTGCATGGCGGCAAAAGGCATTGCTATCCGCACGCTTCTTGTCCTCATGCAAGGCCTGGGTTGTTGTGTCTCAAAGCGTGGTCTTCTACTCCTGCGCCTCCTCCTGTTCCATCACGTGTGCTGCTGCTGGGTTAGCGTTTCCGGTCCCTGTTTATTGAACCTCTCATCTGTATTACATTTATGACTGCATGGCGGCAAAAGGCATTGCTATCCGCACGCTTCTTGTCCTCATGCAAGGCCTGGGTTGTTGTGTCTCAAAGCGTGGCCTTCTCCTCCTGCGCCGCCCTCCTCCTGTTCCATCAGGTGTGCTGCTGCTGGGTTAGCATTGCCGGTCACTTTTTACGGAACCTCTCATCTGTATTACATTTATGACTGCATGGCGGCAAAAGGCATTGCTATCCGCACGCTTCTTGTCCTCATGCAAGGCCTGGGTTGTTGTGTCTCAAAGCGTGGCCTTCTCCTCCTGCGCCTCCTCCTGTTCCATCACGTGTGCTGCTGCTGGGTTAGCGTTTCCGGTCCCTGTTTATTGAACCTCTCATCTGTATTACATTTATGACTGCATGGCGGCAAAAGGCATTGCTATCCGCACGCTTCTTGTCCTCATGCAAGGCCTGGGTTGTTGTGTCTCAAAGCGTGGTCTTCTACTCCTGCGCCTCCTCCTGTTCCATCACGTGTGCTGCTGCTGGGTTAGCGTTTCCGGTCCCTGTTTATTGAACCTCTCATCTGTATTACATTTATGACTGCATGGCGGCAAAAGGCATTGCTATCCGCACGCTTCTTGTCCTCATGCAAGGCCTGGGTTGTTGTGTATCAAAGCGTGGCCTTCTCCTCCTGCGCCTCCTCCTGTTCCATCACGTGTGCTGCTGCTGGGTTAGCGTTTCCGGTCCCTGTTTATTGAACCTCTCATCTGTATTACATTTATGACTGCATGGCGGCAAAAGGCATTGCTATCCGCACGCTTCTTGTCCTCATGCAAGGCCTGGGTTGTTGTGTCTCAAAGCGTGGCCTTCTCCTCCTGCGCCTCCTCCTGTTCCATCACGTGTGCTGCTGCTGGGTTAGCGTTGCCGGTCCCTTTTTACGGAACCTCTCATCTGTATTACATTTATGACTGCATGGCGGCAAAATGCATTGCTATCCGCACGCTTCTTGTCCTCATGCAAGGCCTGGGTTGCGCCTCAAAGCGTGGCCTTCTCCTCCTGCGCCTCCTCCTGTTCCATCACATGTGCTGCTGCTGGGTTAGCGTTGCCGGTCCCTTTTTACGGAACCTCTTATCTGTATTACATTTATGACTGCATGGCGGCAAAATGCATTGCTATCCGCACGCTTCTTGTCCTCATGCAAGCCCTGGGTTGTTGTGTCTCAAAGCGTGGCCTTCTCCTCCTGCGCCGTCCTCCTCCTGTTCCATCAGGTGTGCTGCTGCTGGGTTAGCATTACCGGTCCCTTTTCCTGGAACCTCTTATCTGTATTACATTTATGACTGCATGGCGACAAAAAGCATGTTACCTGTGCAAAGAAAAATGACATTTTCCGCATTTAAAAGACAGTTTTTCCTTTGAAACTTTACAATCAATTTTCTCAAAAACTATAAGCTCTTTTTCAAATATTTTTTTTCCTCTTGTACCCACTCCCAAGGTGCACATACCCTGCAAATTTGGGGTATGTAACATGTAAGGAAGCTTTACAAAGCACGAAAGTTCGGGTCCCCATTGACTTCCATTATGTTCGGAGTTCGGCGCGAACACCCGAACATCACGGCCATGTCCGGCGAATGTTCGCGAACCCGAACATTCAGGTGTTCGCCCAACACTACTCATCACTGCATATACCTAGCTTTGTGTTGAGTGAACCCAGCTCACTGCATCTAACTACCTGTTGTGTTGAGTGAACCCACCTCACTGCATCTAAGTACCTTTACTGTTCAGTGAACACAGCTCACTGCATCTTACTACCTGTTGTGTTCAGTGAACCCAGCTCACTGCATTTAAGTACCTTTATTGCTCAGTGAACCCAGCTCACTGCATCTAAGTACCTTTACTGTTCAGTGAACCCACCTCACTGCATCTAAGTACCTTTACTGTTCAGTGAACCCAGCTCACTGCATCTTACTACCTGTTGTGTTCAGTGAACCCAGCTCACTGCATCTAAGTACCTTTACTGTTCAGTGAAACCAGCTCACTGCATCTAACTACCTGTTGTGTTGAGTGAACCCAGCTCACTGCATCTAAGTACCTTTACTGTTCAGTGAACCCACCTCACTGCATCTAACTACCTGTTGTGTTCAGTGAACCCACCTCACTGCCTCTAAGTACCTTTACTGTTCAGTGAACCCAGGTCACTGCATCTTACTACCTGTTGTGTTCAGTGAACCCACCTCACTGCATCTAAGTACCTTTATTGTTCAGTGAACCCGGCTCACTGCATCTAACTACCTGTTGTGTTAAATGAACCCACCTCACTGCATCTTACTAACTGTTGTGTTCAGTGAACCCAGCTCATTGCATCTAAGTACCTTTACTGTTCAGTGAACCCACCTCACTGCATCTAACTAACTTTTGTGTTGAGTGAAACCACCTCACTGCACCTAAGTACCTTTACTGTTCAGTGAACCCACCTCACTGCATCTAAGTACCTTTACTGTTCAGGGAACCCAGCTCATTGCATCTTACTACCCGTTGTGTTCAGTGAACCCAGCTCACTGAATCTAAGTATCTTTACTGTTCAGTGAACCCAGCTCACTGCATCTAACTACCTGTTGTGTTGAGTGAACCCACCTCACTGCATCTAAGTACCTTTACTGTTCAGTGAACCCACCTCACTGCATCTTACTACCTGTTGTGTTTAGTGAACCCAGCTCACTGCATCTAAGTACCTTTACTGTTCAGTGAACCCAGCTCACTGCATCTAACTACCTGTTGTGTTGAGTGAACCCACCTCACTGCATCTAAGTATCTTTACTGTTCAGTGAACCCAGGTCACTGCATCTTACTACCTGTTGTGTTCAGTGAACCCACCTCACTGCATCTAAGTACCTTTATTGTTCAGTGAACCCGGCTCACTGCCTCTAACTACCTGTTGTGTTGAGTGAACCCACCTCACTGCATCTAAGTACATTTACTGTTCAGTGAACCCATCTCACTGCATCTTACTACCTGTTGTGTTCAGTGAACCCAGCTCACTGCATCTAAGTACCTTTATTGTTTAGTGAACCCAGCTCACTGCATCTTACTACCTGTTGTGTTCAGTGAACCCACATCACTGCATATAAGTACCTTTATTGTTCAGTGAACCCGGCTCACTGCTTCTAACTACCTGTTGTGTTAAGTGAACCCACCTCACTGCATCTAAGTACCTTTAATGTTCAGTGAACCCACCTCACTGCATCTAACTACCTGTTGTGTTGAGTGAACCCACCTCACTGCATATACCTAGCATCCCCCCGAGATGGACAAAATGGACAAACCAGGTAGAGGAAGAGGTAGAGGCAGACCCAGAGGAAGGCCACCAAGCACCGGCAGGTCTGTGCGAGGTGGTGTTGCTGTGATTTAGTGCGGACCTGGCCCAAAATACAGTGCTCAGAAGAAGGCACGTGCCATCACTTCCCAAAATTGTGAGGAGGTGGTTGAGTATTTAACACAGAAGACCTCATCTCCCACAGCCAGTGCCACCAGCGCTAGTACAAGCACCACATCCGCTGCATTTGACACTTCGCAGGAGTTATTTGGTGGTGGTGAAATAACTGATTCACAGCCACTACTGCAACAACAAGAAGAAGGCACAGGTAAACCACCTCATACGTCTCATAGTATGGACGTAACGTGTGAGGAGGGGGATGATAAACCACCTGAAGTTGGTGCAGTTGAGGAGGTGTCTGAGGAAAGCGCAGCTGGCCAGGAGGATTATGATGACGATTATACGGATACCACATATGTTCCCGGTAGAGGAGATGACCAGGGGGACAGTTCAGAGGAGGAGTCAGAGAGGAGTAGGAGGAGACGACTCCATGATAGAAGCAGAGGGAGCTCGTCCTCAGAAACAGCTGGGGGCAGTTTCCGGCGCCATGTATCACCAGCTATGGCCAGCCAGCCAACATGCCCTTCAACGTCAGCTGCTGTTGCCACCGTAGCGTCATCACCCCAGGGGGGCTCAGCGGTTTGGAAATTTTTTCACGTGTGTGTCTCAGATCGGAGCAAAGCCATCTGTTGTCTCTGCCAGCAAAAATTGAGCCGTGGAAAGGCCAACTCTCACGTAGGGACAAGTTCCCTATGAAGGCACCTGGAGAGAAGGCACAAACAGCTATGGCAAGAACACCTGAGAAAAAGCAGCACCCCTCAAAAGACAAGCCACCCTCCTTCTCCTCTTCCTTCTTCAGGTGCATCGTCTTCATCCACTTTCTCCCTTTCACCTTCACAGCCACCCTCCTCCACACCGCCTCTTCCCTTCAGCGGTTCCTTCTCCTCTGCCCACAGCAGTACCCAGCTGTCCGTGAAGGAAGTATTTGAGCGTAAGAAGCAAATGTCTGCCAGTCACCCTCTTGCCCGGCGTCTGACAGCTGGCATGCCGGAACTATTAGCTCGGCAGCTATTACCATACAAGCTGGTGGAGTTGGAGGCTTTCCGTAAGTTTGTGGCCATTGGTACACCGCAGTGGAAGATACCAGGCCGCAATTATTTTTCACAAAAGGCCATACCCAAACTCTACCGTGCAGTTGAGAGGCAAGTGGTGTCAACTCTGGCATACAGCATTGGGTCAAGGGTCCACCTGACCACGGATGCCTGGTCTGCCAAGCACGGGCAGGGCCACTACATTACATACACAGCCCATTGGGTCAACCTGTTGACCGATGGCAGCAAGCAGGGAGTACGTGGCTGCGCAGCGGACCGACTTGTCACACCTCCACAGCTTGCAGGCAGGCCTCCAGCCACCTCCTCTCCACCTGCTATCATCGCTTCCCTGTCGTCATCCTCCTCCTCCTCCTCCTTGGCTGGTGCCACGATCTCCTCTCGAGCTACACAGCCCCAGCAACCCAGGGCCTATGCTGCATGCCAGGTACGACGGTGTCACGCAGTGTTAGACATGTCTTGCCTGAAAGCGGAGAGTCACACTGGAGCAGCTCTCCTGGCTGCTCTTAACAAACAGGTGGAGCAATGGCTGACCCCGCACAAGCTTGAGATCGGCAACGTGGTGTGTGACAACGGCAGCAATCTCATTGCTGCGTTGAATTTGGGAAAGCTGACACACATACCCTGCATGGCACATGTGCTTAATCTGGTCATGCAAAGATTTGTGTCCAAGTACCCAGGCTTAGAGGACGTCCTGAAGCAGGCCAGGAAGTTGTGTGGGCATTTCAGGCGCTCTTACAAGGCATGGCACGCTTTGCGGAGATTCAGCGTAGAATAAACTTGCTGGTGAGACGCCTGATTTGCGATAGCCCGACTCGCTGGAATTCCACCCTGTTGATGTTCTCTCGCCTGCTAGACCAGGAGAAAGCCGTCACCCAGTACCTGTATCATTACTACACTAATTTTTCTGGTGTGTGTACATGCCTGCATAATTTTTCTGGCTGCACTGGGGGCGGCTGCAACAAAAAAACAAAAGGCATGTACATGTGCCCATCCCCCTTCGTGATCATTACCTTGCCGCGGTGAAGGGGTTTGCGTATCACAATGAAGCAATGACCGCCGGCTATTTGAGTGTCTCGGGTGCGGGTGGCACACAAAAGATAATAAGGTTGTTGCTTCATTGTGGTCAGACCAAATTTGATCAGCTGGACAGTCACTGTTGTTCTATCATTGAGCTACCACAGTCCGGCGACCATATGGGCTTGAAAATGCCACGGCCACGGTGCGCACCAGTCCAGCACGGCCGTCACTACGCAAACAGCTGTTTGCGGTGCGTTACACAGTGAGTTTGGTGTCTCAGTGTGAAGCAGAACTCTAATTACATTCCCTGATTGATGTATACCCATGCAAGATGTTTGAAAGCACTTTAGGCCTGCAATTTAGCATTCAATGTGATTTTTTAAAATGCTGCTTTGCGTCAAATCCAGATTTTCCCCCGGGACTTTGGGCATGTATCCCACTCCGCCATGCCCCCCTCCAGGTGTTAGACCCCTTGAAACATATTTTCCGTCACTTTTGTCGCAAGCATAATTCTTTCTATTTTTCAAAGTTCGCCTCCCCATTGAAGTCTATTGCGGTTCGCAAACTTTTACGCGAACCGAGCCTTCCGCGAAGGTTCGCGAACCGAAAATCGGAGGTTCGCGACATCTCTAGAGAGGAGTTTCATATTTTTATTTAAAATTCCCCTGTGTTCACTTCTATGCAAAATATGCAAATTTCACTTGAAAGTCCCAAAAAAGAACACAAAAAAACTTGTTTTTAGATTTTAAAAAATTGTGTTTACAAAATTTATACTAGCTAATGGCCCGGCATTGCCTGGGTATATATTTGGCTGGTGTTGAATCAGCCCACTTTTTCTAACTCTAACACATAATTACTCAATTACTCAATGACCTAGTTTGTCAGCATTGCGGTCTTTGGCATCAATGATTTGCATTGAAATAAAACAAATCTGATTGGCTGTTTGTGGCTCCACCCCCTTTTCTGAATTTGAACCCCAGTCATCCAATGACCAACTGTACCAGGTTTGAGGCTTATGCCATTAACAGTGCAAGAATGGCAGCAATTAAATATTGCCCTTGAAAATCAATTGGTGAATTTTCATTGGCTTTTATAGGCTCCACCCACTTTTCTGAATATTAACCACTTCCCGACCGCCCACTACACAGGGGCGGCGGGGAAGTGGAGCCCTGCAGGACGGCCTCACCCACAGAGGCGGCGGTCCATTTAAGGGCATGGGCGGAGCGATCGCGTCATCCGTGACGCGATCCTCCGCCGGCGCCTGTCACCGCTCGCTCGCCGCAACATCCCGCCGGCTATACGGAAGCGCCGGCGGGATGTTAACCCCGCGATCGCCGCATACAAAGTGTATAATACACTTTGTAATGTTTACAAAGTGTATTATACAGGCTGCCTCCTGCCCTGGTGGTCCCAGTGTCCGAGGGACCACCAGGGCAGGCTGCAGCCACCCTAGTCTGCACCCAAGCACACTGATTTCTCCCTCCCCTGCCCCAGATCGCCCACAGCACCCATCAGACCCCCCCCTGCCCACCCCCCAGACCCCTGTTTGCACCCAATCACCCCCCTAATCACCCATCAATCACTCCCTGTCACTATCTGTCAACGCTATTTTTTTTTTATCCCCCCCCTGCTCCCTGCCCCCTCCTGATCACCCCCCACCCCTCAGATTCTCCCCAGACCCCCCCCCAGACCACCCCCCCCTGTTTACTGTATGCATCTATCCCCCTGATCACCTGTCAATCACCCGTCAATCACCCGTCAATCACCCGTCAATCACCCGTCAATCACCCATCAATCACCCCCTGTCACTGCCACCCATCAATCAGCCCCTAACCTGCCCCTTGCGGGCAATCTGATCACCCCCCCACACCAATAGATCGCCCACAGATCCGACATCAGATCACCTCCCAAATCCATTGTTTACATCTATTCTCTCCTCTAAACACCCACTAATTACCCATCAATCACCCATCAATCACCCCCTATCACCACCTGTCACTGTTACCTATCAGATCAGACCCTAATCTGCCCCTTGCGGGCACCCAATCACCTGCCTACACGCTCAGATTGCCCTCAGACCCCCCCTTATCAATTCGCCAGTGCATTAATTACATCTGTTCTTCCCTGTAATAACCCACTGATCACCTGTCAATCACCTGCCAATCACCTATCACCCATCAATCACCCCCTGTCACTGCCACCCATCAATCAGCCCCTAACCTGCCCCTTGCGGGCAATCTGATCACCCACCCACACCATTAGATCGCCCGCAAACCCGCCGTCAGATTACCTCCCAAATGTATCGTTTACATCTGTTATCTTCTCTAAACACCCACTAATTACCCATCAATCACCCATCAATCACCCCCTATCACCACCTGTCACTTTTACCTATCAGATCAGACCCTAATCTGCCCCTTGCGGGCACCCAATCACCCGCCCACACGCTCAGATTGCCCTCTGACCCCCCCCCCCCCTTATCAATTCGCCAGTGCATTAATTACATCTGTCCTTCCCTGTAATAACCCACTGATCACCTGTCAATCACCTGCCAATCACCTATCACCCATCAATCGCCCCCTGTCACTGCCACCCAACAATCAGCCCCTAACCTGCCCCTTGCGGGCAAACTGATCACCCACCCACACCAATAGATCGCCCGCAGATCCGACATCAGATCACCACCCAAGCGCAGTGTTTCCATCTATTCTCTCCTCTAAACACCCACTAATTACCCATCAATCACCCATCAATCACCCCCTATCACCACCTGTCACTGTTACCCATCAGATCAGACCCTAATCTGCCCCTTGCGGGCACCCAATCGCCCGCCTACAATCTCAGATTGCCCTCAGACCCCCCCTTATCAATTCGCCAGTGCAATATTTACATCTGTTCTCCCCTGTAATAACCCACTGATTACCTGTCAATCACCTATCAATCACCCATCAATCACCCCGTGTCACTGACACCCATCAATCACCCGCTGTCACTGACACCCATCAATCAGCCCCTAACCTGCCCCTTGTGGGCAAACTGATCACCCACCCACACCAATAGATCGCCCGCAGATCCGACAACAGATCACCACCCAAGCGCAGTGTTTCCATCTATTCTCTACCCTAAACACCCACTAATTACCCATCAATCACCCCCTGTCTCTGCTACCTATCAGATTAGACCCCTATCTGCCCCTAGGGCACTCAATCACCCGCCCACACCCTCAGAATGCCCTCAGACCCCAGCCCTGATCACCTCGCCAGTGCATTGCTTGCATCTATTCTCCCCTCTAATCACACCTTGAGACACCCATCAATCACCTCCTGTCACCCCCTAGCACACCTACCCATCAGATCAGGCCCCAATTTGCCCCGTGTGGGCTCCTGATCACTCGGCCAAACCCTCAGACCCCCTTCCGATCACCTCCCCAGTGCATTGATTGCATCTATTTTCCCCTCTAACCACCCCCTGAGACACCCATCAATCACCTCCTGTCACCCCCCTAGCACTCCTATCCATCAGATCAGGCCCAATACAACCTGTCATCTAAAAGGCCACCCTGCTTATGACCGGTTCCACAAAATTCACCCCCTCATAGACCACCTGTCATCAAAATTTGCAGATGCTTATACCCCTGAACAGTCATTTTGAGACATTTGGTTTCCAGACTACTCACGGTTTTGGGCCTGTAAAATGCCAGGGCGGTATAGGAACCCCACAAGTGACCCCATTTTAGAAAAAAAAGACACCCCAAGGTATTATGTTAGGTGTATGACGAGTTCATAGAAGATTTTATTTTTTGTCAAAAGTTAGCGGAAAATAATTTTTATTGGTTTTTTTTTCACAAAGTGTCATTTTTCACTAACTTGTGACAAAAAATAAAATCTTCTATGAACTTGCCATACACCTAACGGAATACCTTGGGGTGTCTTCTTTCTAAAATGGGGTCACTTGTGGGGTTCCTATACTTCCCTGGCATTTTAGGGGCCCTAAACCGCGAGGAGTAGTCTAGAAAACAAATGCTTCAAAATGACCTGTGAATAGGACGTTGGGCCCCTTAGCGCACCTAGGCTGCAAAAAAGTGTCACACATGTGGTACCGCCGTACTCAGGAAAAGTAGTATAATGTGTTTTGGGGTGTATTTTTACACATACCCATGCTGGGTGGGAGAAATTTCTATGTAAATGGACAATTGTGTGTAAAAAAATCAAACAATTGTCATTTACAGAGATATTTCTCCCACTTAGCATGGGTATGTGTAAAAATACACCCCAAAACGCATTATACTACTTCTCCTGAGTACAGCGGTACCACATGTGTGGCACTTTTTTACACCCTAAGTACGCTAAGGGGCCCAAAGTCCAATGAGTACCTTTAGGATTTCACAGGTCATTTTGCGACATTTGGTTTCAAGACTACTCCTCACGGTTTAGGGCCCCTAAAATGCCAGGGCAGTATAGGAACCCCACAAATGACCCCATTTTAGAAAGAAGACACCCCAAGGTATTCCGTTAGGAGTATGGTGAGTTCATAGAAGTTTTTATTTTTTGTCAAAAGTTAGCGGAAATTGATTTTAATTGTGTTTTTTCACAAAGTGTCATTTTCCGCTAACTTGTGACAAAAAATAAAATCTTCTATGAACTCGCCATACTACTAACGGAATACCTTGGGGTGTCTTCTTTCTAAAATGGGGTCATTTGTGGGGTTCCTATACTGCCCTGGCATTTTAGGGGCCCTAAACCGTGAGGAGTAGTCTTGAAACGAAATTTCTCAAAATGACCTGTGAAATCTTAAAGGTACTCATTGGACTTTGGGCCCTTTAGCGCAGTTAGGGTGCAAAAAAGTGCCACACATGTGGTATCGCCGTACTCAGGAGAAGTAGTATAATGTGTTTTGTGGTGTATTTTTACACATACCCATGCTGAGTGGGAGAAATATCTCTGTAAATGGACAATTGTGTGTAAAAAAAATTAACAAATTGTCATTTACAGAGATATTTCTCCCACCCAGCATGGGTATGTGTAAAAATACACCCCAAAACACATTATACTACTTCTCCTGAGTATGGCAATACCACATGTGTGGCACTTTTTTGCAGCCTAACTGCGCTAAGGGGTCCAAAGTCCAATGAGCACCTTTAGGCTTTACAGGGGTGCTTACAATTTAGCACCCCCCAAAATGTCAGGACAGTAAACACACCCCACAAATGATCCCATTTTGGAAAGTAGACCCTTCAAGGTATTCAGAGAGGGGCATGGTGAGTCCGTGGCAGATTTCATTTTTTTTTGTCGCAAGTTAGAAGAAATGGAAACTTTTTTTTTTTTTTTTTTTCTCACAAAGTGTCATTTTCCGCTTACTTGTGACAAAAAATAATATCTTCTATGAACTCACTATGCCTCTCAGTGAATACTTTGGGAAGTCTTCTTTCCAAAATGGGGTCATTTGGGGGGTATTTATACTATCCTGGAACTCTAGCCCCTCATGAAACATGACAGGGGGTCAGAAAAGTCAGAGATGCTTGAAAATGGGAAAATTCACTTTTTGCACCATAGTTTGTAAACGCTATAACTTTTACCCAAACCAATAAATATACACTGAATGGGTTTTTTTTTTATCAAAAACATGTTTGTCCACATTTTTCGCGCTGCATGTATACAGAAATTTTACTTTATTTGAAAAATGTCAGCACAGAAAGTTAAAAAAATCATTTTTTTGCCAAAATTCATGTCTTTTTTGATGAATATAATAAAAAGTAAAAATCGCAGGAGCAATCAAATAGCCCCAAAAGAAAGCTGTATTAGTGACAAGAAAAGGAGCCAAAATTCATTTAGGTGGTAGGTTGTATGAGCGAGCAATAAACCATGAAAGCTGCAGTGGTCTGAATGGAAAAAAAGTGGCCGGTCCTTAAGGGGTAGAAAGCCCTAGGTCCTCAAGTGGTTAATCCCAGTCATTCAGTGACCAACTGTGCAAAGTTTGAGAACCCTACCATTAACAGTGTAAGAATTGCTGCAGTTTACATTTTCTCAGTGAAATCTGTATTTGTCTCCACCCACTGATGACCCAGCATTGCCCGATTATGTATTTGGCTGGTGTTGACTGCGCCCACTTTTTCTAACCCTAACACACAATTACTCAATGATTAAATGACCAAGTTTGTGAGCTTTGCGGTCTTTGGCAACAATAATTTGCATTGAAATTAAACAAATCTGATTGGCTTTTTGTGGCTCCACCCTCTTTTTTGAATTTAAACCCCAGTCACCTAATGACCAACTGTACCAGGTTTGGGGCTTGTGCCATTAAAAATGCAAGAATGGCAGTAATTACATAATACCCTTGAAAATCAATAGGATAATTTTGAGTGGCTTTTGTAGGCTCCACCTACTTTTCTGAATATTAATCTGAGTCACCCGTTTTAGAACCTTACCATTAACAGTGAAAGAATGGCTGCAGTGTACATTTTTGCAGTCCCAGGCACACAACCTTTCCGCCTCTCCTGCTGTATCTGGTGAGTCTCCTGGTTCACGCTCCTTCTTATTTGTTGCACTGATCATCAGGTCCGGTGGACCTCTGCACACACCGTTCTCCCTTTGGAGTTTTGGGTTTTTTTTGCACCATTCTACACTACCTCATTTTTCTATGCACCTTATCTGGTTTTCTCTATTGCACCTTACCTGTCTTCTTTGCTGCTAGCAGTTGACACTTTACTCACCCTATACTATATTATATGCATTATCCAGAGAATAGGAAAGGCTGGGTTTTATCAATTTGATACTCATATCCTTATTCAGCCCTGTTTCTATGGGCGTGCGATACGTGCAATCGCCCGGGGCGCTGCTGGATTGCTGCGGCAGGAGGGGAGCGCAGAGGTGGTGGGAGCGGGTATAATAATAATAACTCACCTTCATTCAGCCGATCCCACGCTGCTACAATGTACTTCCTTTCCCGGCATCTGTCTCAGTAACAGCGCCCCCTGTGATGATGTTCCGCATGTCAACACAGGGGGCGCTGTTACTGAGACAGATGCCAGGAAAGGAAGTACATTGAAGCAGCATGAGATCGGCTATTCTGCTGAAGAAAGGTGAGTTATTACTATTTTGCCCGCTCCCACCACGCTGCAGCACCTACCTACCTACCTACCTACCTACTAGAGTTGGGCCGAACGGTTCGCCGGCGAACGTGGTTCGCGCGAACTTAGGTGGTTCGCGTGCGGGTACCGCACGCGAACGTTTTGCGGAAGAAGTTCGGTTCGCCCCATAATGCACCTGAGGGTCAACTTTGACCCTCTACATCACAGTCAGCAGGCCCAGTGTAGCCAATTAGGCTACACTAGCCCCTGGAGCCCCACCCCCCTTATATAAGGCAGGCAGCGGCGGCCATTACGGCCACTCGTGTGCCTGCATTAGTGAGAGTAGGGCGAGCTGCTACAGTCTCTCATATAGGGAAAGATTAGTTAGGCTTAACTTCTTCCTGGCTGCATACCTGTTCTGTTCAGTGAGCCCTCAGCCCACTGCATACCTGTACTGTGATCCTGCCACTGCATACCTGTTCAGTGATCCTGCCACTGCATACCTGTTCTGTGAACCCACCCACCACCACTGCATACCTGTTCAGTGATCCTGCCACTGCATACCTGTTCTGTGAACCCACCCACCACTGCATACCTGTTCAGTGATCCTGCTGCCACTGCATACCTGTTCTGTGAACCCACCCACCACTGCATACCTGTTCAGTGATCCTGCCACTGCATACTTGTTCTGTGAACCCACCCACCACCACTGCATACCTGTTCAGTGATCCTGCCACTGCATACCTGTTCTGTGAACCCACCACTGCATACCTGTTCTGTGAACCCACCCACCACTGCATACCTGTTCAGTGATCCTGCTGACACTGCATACCTGTTCTGTGAACCCACCACTGCATACCTGTTCTGTGAACCCACCACTGCATACCTGTTCAGTGAACCCGCCACTGCATACCTGTTCTGTTCAGTGGACCCGCCACTGTATACCTGTTTAGTGAACCCGCCACTGCATACCTGTTCTGTTCAGTGGAGTTTGGTGTGTCAGTGTGAAGCAGTACCTTAATTACACTACCTGATTGATGTATACACATGCAAGATGTTTTAAAGCACTTTAGGCCTGTCATTTAGCATTCAATGTGATTTCTGCCCTTAAAACGCTGCTTTTCGTCAAATCCAGATTTTTCCCGGGGACTTTTGGCGTGTATCCCACTCCGCCATGCCCCACTCCAGGTGTTAGACCCCTTGAAACATCTTTTCCATCACTTTTGTGGCCAGCATAATTATTTTTTTTTTTCAAAGTTCGCATCCCCATTGAAGTCTATTGCGGTTCGCGAACTTTAACGCGAACCGAACCTTCCGCGGAAGTTCGCGAACCCGGATCGCGAACCTAAAATCGGAGGTTCGGCCCAACTCTACTACCTACCTACCTACCTACCTACCTAATCTATACTGCAGCACCTACCTACCTACCTAATCTATACTGCAGCACCTACCTACCTACCTAACATATACTGCAGCACCTACCTACCTAATCTATACTGCAGCACCTACCTACCTAATCTATACTGCAGCACCTACCTACCCACCTAATCTATACTGCAGCTCCTACCTACCTAATCTATACTGCAGCACCTACCTACCTACCTAACCTATACTGCAGCACCTACCTACCTACCTAATCTATACTGCAGCACCTACCTACCTAACCTATACTGCAGCACCTACCTACCTAATCTATACTGCAGCACCTACCTACCTACCTAATCTATACTGCAGTGCCTGCCTACCTACCTAATCTATACTGCAGCACCTACCCACCTAATCTATACTGCACCTACCTACCTACCTAATCTATACTGCAGCACCTACCTACCTAACCTATACTGCAGCACCTACCTACCTACCTAACCTATACTGCAGCACCTACCTACCTAATCTATACTGCAGCACCTACCTACCTAACCTATACTGCAGCACCTACCTACCTAATCTATACTGCAGCACCTACCTACCTAACCTATACTGCAGCACCTACCTACTTACCTAACCTATACTGCAGCACCTACCTACCTAATCTATACTGCAGCACCTACCTACCTAACCTATACTGCAGCACCTACCTACCTAATCTATACTGCAGCACCTACCTACCTACCTAATCTATACTGCAGTGCCTACCTACCTACATAACCTATACTGTAGCACCTACCTACCTAATCTATACTGCAGCACCTACCTACCTAATCTATACTGCAGCACCTACCTACCTACCTAATCTATACTGCAGCACCTACCTACCTAACCTATACTGCAGCACCTACCTACCTAATCTATACTGCAGCACCTACCTACCTAATCTATACTGCAGCACCTACCTGCCTAATCTATACTGCAGCACCTACCTACCTAACCTATACTGCAGCACCTACCTACCCACCTAATTTATACTAAAGCACCTACCTACCAAACCTATACTGCAGCACCTACCTACCTAATCTATACTGCAACACCTACCTACCTAATCTATACTGCAGCACCTACCTACCTGCAGCACCTACTTAATCTATACTGCAGCACCTACCTACCCACCTAATCTATACTGCAGCACCTACCTACCTAACCTATACTGTAGCACCTACCTACCTAATCTATACTGCAGCACCTACCTACCTGCAGCACCTACTTAATCTATACTGCAACACCTACCTACCTAATCTATACTGCAGCACCTACCTACCCACCTAATCTATACTGCAGCACCTACCTACCTAACCTATACTGCAGCACCTACCTACCTAATCTATACTGCAGCACCTACCTACCTACCTAATCTATACTGCAGCACCTACCTACCCACCTAATCTATACTGCAGCACCTACCTATCTATCTAACCTATACTGCAGCACCTACCTACCTAATCTATACTGCAGCACATACCTACCTAATCTATACTGCAGCACCTGACTACCTACCTAATCTATACTGCAGCACCTACCTACCTAACCTATACTGCAGCACCTACCTACCTAATCTATACTGCAGCACCTACCTATCTACCTAACCTATACTGCAGCACCTACCTACCTAATCTATACTGCAGCACATACCTACCTAATTTATACTGCAGCACCTGACTACCTACCTAATCTATACTGCAGCACCTACCTACCTAACCTATACTGCAGCACCTACCTACCTAATCTATACTGCAGCACCTACCTACTCTATACTGCAGCACCTACCTACCTAATCTATACTGCAGCACATACCTACCTAATCTATACTGCAGCACCTGACTACCTACCTAATCTATACTGCAGCACCTACCTACCTAACCTATACTGCAGCACCTACCTACCTAATCTATACTGCAGCACCTACCTACCTAATCTATACTGCAGCACCTACCTGCCTAATCTATACTGCAGCACCTACCTACCCACCTAATCTATACTGCAGCTCCTACCTACCTAATCTATACTGCAGCACCTACCTACCTACCTAACCTATACTGCAGCACCTACCTACCTACCTAATCTATACTGCAGCACCTACCTACCTAACCTATACTGCAGCACCTACCTACCTACCTAACCTATACTGCAGCACCTACCTACCTAATCTATACTGCAGCACCTACCTACCTAACCTATACTGCAGCACCTACCTACCTAATCTATACTGCAGCACCTACCTACCTACCTAATCTATACTGCAGTGCCTGCCTACCTAATCTATACTGCAGCACCTACCCACCTAATCTATACTGCAGCACCTACCTACCTAATCTATACTGCAGCACCTACCTACCTAACCTATACTGCAGCACCTACCTACCTACCTAATCTATACTGCAGCACCTACCTACCTAACCTATACTGCAGCACCTACCTACCTACCTAACCTATACTGCAGCACCTACCTACCTAATCTATACTGCAGCACCTACGTACCTAACCTATACTGCAGCACCTACCTACCTACCTAATCTATACTGCAGCACCTACCTACCTAACCTATACTGCAGCACCTACCTACCTACCTAACCTATACTGCAGCACCTACCTACCTAATCTATACTGCAGCACCTACCTACCTAACCTATACTGCAGCACCTACCTACCTAATCTATACTGCAGCACCTACCTACCTACCTAATCTATACTGCAGTGCCTACCTACCTACCTAACCTATACTGTAGCACCTACCTACCTAATCTATACTGCAGCACCTACCTACCTACCTACCTAATCTATACTGCAGCACCTACCTACCTAACCTATACTGCAGCACCTACCTACCTAATCTATACTGCAGCACCTACCTACCTACCTAATCTATACTGCAGTGTCTAC
The DNA here is from genome assembly GCF_040937935.1 of Hyperolius riggenbachi. NCBI lineage: Eukaryota > Metazoa > Chordata > Amphibia > Anura > Hyperoliidae > Hyperolius > Hyperolius riggenbachi. Next base: position 7,810,666 of record NC_090646.1, on the reverse strand, counting down.
CTACCTACCTAACCTATACTGCAGCACCTACCTACCTACCTAATCTATACTGCAGCACCTACCTACCTAACCTATACTGCAGCACCTACCTACCTACCTAACCTATACTGCAGCACCTACCTACCTAACCTATACTGCAGCACCTACCTACCTACCTAACCTATACTGCATCACCTACCTACCTAATCTACACTGCAGCACCTACCTACCTACCTAATCTATACTGCAGCACCTACCTATCTACCTAATCTATACTGCAGCACCTACCTACCTACCTAATCTATACTGCAGCACCTACCTACCTAATCTATACTGCACCTACCTACCTACCTAATCTATACTGCAGCACCTACCTACCTAATCTATACTGCAGCACCTACCTACCTAATCTATACTGTAGCACCTACCTACCTACCTAATCTATACTGCAGGACCTACCGACCTAATCTATACTGCAGCACCTTCCTACCTACCTAATCTATACTGCAGCAACTACCTACCTACCTAATCTATACTGCAGCACCTACCTACCTACCTAATCTATACTGCAGCACCTACCTAATCTATACTGCAGCACCTACCTACCTAATCTATACTGCAGCACATACCTACTTAATTTATACTGCAGCACCTGACTACCTACCTAATCTATACTGCAGCACCTACCTACCTAACCTATACTGCAGCACCTACCTACCTAATCTATACTGCAGCACCTACCTACTCTATACTGCAGCACCTACCTACCTAATCTATACTGCAGCACATACCTACCTAATCTATACTGCAGCACCTGACTACCTACCTAATCTATACTGCAGCACCTACCTACCTAACCTATACTGCAGCACCTACCTACCTAATCTATACTGCAGCACCTACCTACCTAATCTATACTGCAGCACCTACCTGCCTAATCTATACTGCAGCACCTACCTACCTAATCTATACTGCAGCACCTACCTACCCACCTAATCTATACTGCAGCTCCTACCTACCTAATCTATACTGCAGCACCTACCTACCTACCTAACCTATACTGCAGCACCTACCTACCTACCTAATCTATACTGCAGCACCTACCTACCTAACCTATACTGCAGCACCTACCTACCTACTTAACCTATACTGCAGCACCTACCTACCTAATCTATACTGCAGCACCTAGCTACCTAATCTATACTGCAGCACCTACCTACCTAATCTATACTGCAGCACCTACCTACCTACCTAATCTATACTGCAGTGCCTGCCTACCTAATCTATACTGCAGCACCTACCCACCTAATCTATACTGCAGCACCTACCTACCTAATCTATACTGCAGCACCTACCTACCTAACCTATACTGCAGCACCTACCCACCTACCTAATCTATACTGCAGCACCTACCTACCTAACCTATACTGCAGCACCTACCTACCTACCTAACCTATACTGCAGCACCTACCTACCTAATCTATACTGCAGCACCTACCTACCTAACCTATACTGCAGCACCTACCTACCTACATAATCTATACTGCAGCACCTACCTACCTAACCTATACTGCAGCACCTTCCTACCTACCTAACCTATACTGCAGCACCTACCTACCTAATCTATACTGCAGCACCTACCTACCTAACCTATACTGCAGCACCTACCTACGTAATCTATACTGCAGCACCTACCTACCTAATCTATACTGCAGTGCCTACCTACCTACCTAACCTATACTGTAGCACCTACCTACCTAATCTATACTGCAGCACCTACCTACCTACCTACCTAATCTATACTGCAGCACCTACCTACCTAACCTATACTGCAGCACCTACCTACCTAATCTATACTGCAGCACCTACCTACCTAATCTATAGTGCAGTGTCTACCTACCTACCTAATCTATACTGCAGCACCTACCTACCTACCTAATCTATACTGCAGCACCTACCTACCTAACCTATACTGCAGCACCTACCTACCTACCTAACCTATACTGCAGCACCTACCTACCTAACCTATACTGGAGCACCTACCTACCTACCTAACCTATACTGCAGCACCTACCTACCTAATCTACACTGCAGCACCTACCTACCTACATAATCTATACTGCAGCACCTACCTATCTACCTAATCTATACTGCAGCACCTACCTACCTACCTAATCTTTACTGCAGCACCTACCTACCTAATCTATACTGCACCTACCTACCTACCTAATCTATACTGCAGCACCTACCTACCTAATCTATACTGCAGCACCTACCTACCTAATCTATACTGCAGCACCTACCTACCTACCTAATCTATACTGCAGGACCTACCGACCTAATCTATACTGCAGCACCTTCCTACCTACCTAATCTATACTGCAGCAACTACCTACCTACCTAATCTATACTGCAGCACCTACCTACCTACCTAATCTATACTGCAGCACCTACCTAATCTATACTGCAGCACCTACCTACCTAATCTATACTGCAGCACCTACCTACCTACCTAATCTATACTGCAGCACCTACCTAACTACCTAATCTATACTGCAGCACCTACCTACCCACCTAATCTATACTGAAGCACCTACCTGCCTAACCTATACTGCAGCACCTACCTACCTAATCTATACTGCAACACCTACCTTCCTAATCTATACTGCAGCACCTACCTACCTGCAGCACCTACCTAATCTATACTGCAGCACCTACCTACCTACCTAATCTATACTGCAACACCTACCTACCTAATCTATACTGCAGCACTTACCTACCTGCAGCACCTACCTAATCTATACTGCAGCACCTACCTACCTACCTAATCTATACTGCAGCACCTACCTACCCACCTAATCTATACTGCAGCACCTACCTACCTAACCTATACTGCAGCACCTACCTACCTAATCTATACTGCAACACCTACCTACCTAATCTATACTGCAGCACCTACCTACCTACCTAATCTATACTGCAGCACCTACCTACCCACCTAATCTATACTGCAACACCTACCTACCTAATTTATACTGCAGCACCTACCTACCTGCAGCACCTACCTAATCTATACTGCAGCACCTACCTACCTACCTACCTAATCTATACTGCAACACCTACCTACCTAATCTATACTGCAGCACCTACCTACCTGCAGCACCTACCTAATCTATACTGCAGCACCTACCTACCTACCTAATCTATACTGCAGCACCTACCTACCCACCTAATCTATACTGCAGCACCTACCTACCTAACCTATACTGCAGCACCTACCTACCTAATCTATACTGCAACACCTACCTACCTAATCTATACTGCAGCACCTACCTACCTACCTAATCTATACTGCAGCACCTACCTACCTAATCTATACTGCAGCACCTACCTACCTACCTAATCTATACTGCAGCACCTACCTACCTACCTAATCTATACTGCAGCACAGTGGCGTAGCTAAGAAGCTGTGGGCCCCGATGCAGGTTTTACATTGGGCCCCCCAAGCACTCTATACATAACAATTGATACGACGCACCAAAACCTGCCAATGGCAACTACAGTGTCAGAGGTGCAAGAAGGGGATGGGGAACAGTTTGTTAATGATTACCACTATTCAAAGTATCTATAGAAGTAATTATTATGATCACAGGACCAATAGAGAACTAATTCTGTAGTTGAGGGAGGGCCCTTCGGGGCCCCTCAGGCCCAAGGGCCCCGATGCGGTCGCAACCTCTGCAACCCCTATTGCTACGCCCCTGCTGCACCACCTACCTACCTAATCTATACTGCAGCACATACCTACCCACCTAATCTATACTGCAGCACCTACCTATCTATCTAACTTATACTGCAGCACCTACCTACCTAATCTATACTGCAGCACCTACCTACCTAATCTATCCTACAGTACCTACCTAATCAATACTGCAGGACCTACCTACCTAATCTATACTGCAGCACCTACCTACCTACCTAATCTATACTGCAGCAACTACCTACCTACCTAATCTATACTGCAGCACCTACCTACCTACCTAATCTATACTGCAGCACCTACCTAATCTATACTGCAGCACCTACCTACCTAATTTTTACTGCAGCACCTACCTACCTACCTAATCTATACTGCAGCACCTACCTACCCACCTAATCTATACTGAAGCACCTACCTACCTAACCTATACTACAACACCTACCTACCTAATCTATACTGCAACACCTACCTACCTAATCTATACTGCAGCACCTACCTACCTAATCTATACTGCAGCACCTGACTACCTACCTAATCTATACTGCAGCACCTACCTACCTAACCTATACTGCAGCACCTACCTGCCTAATCTATACTGCAGCACCTACCTACCTAATCTATACTGCAGCACCTACCTGCCTAATCTATACTGCAGCACCTACCTACCTAACCTATACTGCAGCACCAACCTACCCACCTAATCTATACTAAAGCACCTACCTACCTAACCTATACTGCAGCACCTACCTACCTAATCTATACTGCAACACCTACCTACCTAATCTATACTGCAGCACCTACCTACCTGCAGCACCTACCTAATCTATACTGCAGCACCTACCTACCCACCTAATATATACTGCAGCACCTACCTACCTAACCTATACTTTAGCACCTACCTACCTAATCTATACTGCAGCACCTACCTACCTGCAGCACCTACCTAATCTATACTGCAACACCTACCTACCTAATCTATACTGCAGCACCTACCTACCCACCTAATCTATACTGCAGCACCTACCTACCTAACCTATACTGCAGCACCTACCTACCTAATCTATACTGCAGCACCTACCTACCTACCTAATCTATACTGCAGCACCTACCTACCCACCTAATCTATACTGCAGCACCTACCTATCTATCTAACCTATACTGCAGCACCTACCTACCTAATCTATACTGCAGCACATACCTACCTAATCTATACTGCAGCACCTGACTACCTACCTAATCTATACTGCAGCACCTACCTACCTAACCTATACTGCAGCACCTACCTACCTAATCTATACTGCAGAACCTACCTACCTACCTAATCTATACTGCAGCACATACCTACCTAATTTATACTGCAGCACCTGACTACCTACCTAATCTATACTGCAGCACCTACCTACCTAACCTATACTGCAGCACCTACCTACCTAATCTATACTGCAGCACCTACCTACTCTATACTGCAGCACCTACCTACCTAATCTATACTGCAGCACATACCTACCTAATCTATACTGCAGTGCCTACCTACCTACCTAACCTATGCTGTAGCACCTACCTACCTAATCTATACTGCAGCACCTACCTACCTACCTACCTAATCTATACTGCAGCACCTACCTACCTAACCTATACTGCAGCACCTACCTACCTAATCTATACTGCAGCACCTACCTACCTACCTAATCTATACTGCAGCACCTACCTACCTACCTAATCTATACTGCAGCACCTACCTACCCACCTAATCTATACTGCAGCACCTACCTACCTAACCTATACTGCAGCACCTACCTACCTAATCTATACTGCAACACCTACCTACCTAATCTATACTGCAGCACCTACCTACCTACCTAATCTATACTGCAGCACCTACCTACCCACCTAATCTATACTGCAACACCTACCTACCTAATTTATACTGCAGCACCTACCTACCTGCAGCACCTACCTAATCTATACTGCAGCACCTACCTACCTACCTACCTAATCTATACTGCAACACCTACCTACCTAATCTATACTGCAGCACCTACCTACCTGCAGCACCTACCTAATCTATACTGCAGCACCTACCTACCTACCTAATCTATACTGCAGCACCTACCTACCCACCTAATCTATACTGCAGCACCTACCTACCTAACCTATACTGCAGCACCTACCTACCTAATCTATACTGCAACACCTACCTACCTAATCTATACTGCAGCACCTACCTACCTACCTAATCTATACTGCAGCACCTACCTACCTACCTAATCTATACTGCAGCACAGTGGCGTAGCTAAGAAGCTGTGGGCCCCGATGCAGGTTTTACATTGGGCCCCCCAAGCACTCTATACATAACAATTGATACGACGCACCAAAACCTGCCAATGGCAACTACAGTGTCAGAGGTGCAAGAAGGGGATGGGGAACAGTTTGTTAATGATTACCACTATTCAAAGTATCTATAGAAGTAATTATTATGATCACAGGACCAATAGAGAACTAATTCTGTAGTTGAGGGAGGGCCCTTCGGGGCCCCTCAGGCCCAAGGGCCCCGATGCGGTCGCAACCTCTGCAACCCCTATTGCTACGCCCCTGCTGCAGCACCTACCTACCTAATCTATACTGCAGCACATACCTACCCACCTAATCTATACTGCAGCACCTACCTATCTATCTAACTTATACTGCAGCACCTACCTACCTAATCTATACTGCAGCACCTACCTACCTAATCTATCCTACAGTACCTACCTAATGAATACTGCAGGACCTACCTACCTAATCTATACTGCAGCACCTACCTACCTACCTAATCTATACTGCAGCAACTACCTACCTACCTAATCTATACTGCAGCACCTACCTACCTACCTAATCTATACTGCAGCACCTACCTAATCTATACTGCAGCACCTACCTACCTACCTAATCTATACTGCAGCACCTACCTACCCACCTAATCTATACTGAAGCACCTACCTACCTAACCTATACTACAACACCTACCTACCTAATCTATACTACAACACCTACCTACCTAATCTATACTGCAGCACCTACCTACCTAATCTATACTGCAGCACCTGACTACCTACCTAATCTATACTGCAGCACCTACCTACCTAACCTATACTGCAGCACCTACCTGCCTAATCTATACTGCAGCACCTACCTACCTAATCTATACTGCAGCACCTACCTGCCTAATCTATACTGCAGCACCTACCTACCTAACCTATACTGCAGCACCAACCTACCCACCTAATCTATACTAAAGCACCTACCTACCTAACCTATACTGCAGCACCTACCTACCTAATCTATACTGCAACACCTACCTACCTAATCTATACTGCAGCACCTACCTACCTGCAGCACCTACCTAATCTATACTGCAGCACCTACCTACCCACCTAATATATACTGCAGCACCTACCTACCTAACCTATACTTTAGCACCTACCTACCTAATCTATACTGCAGCACCTACCTACCTGCAGCACCTACCTAATCTATACTGCAACACCTACCTACCTAATCTATACTGCAGCACCTACCTACCCACCTAATCTATACTGCAGCACCTACCTACCTAACCTATACTGCAGCACCTACCTACCTAATCTATACTGCAGCACCTACCTACCTACCTAATCTATACTGCAGCACCTACCTACCCACCTAATCTATACTGCAGCACCTACCTATCTATCTAACCTATACTGCAGCACCTACCTACCTAATCTATACTGCAGCACATACCTACCTAATCTATACTGCAGCACCTGACTACCTACCTAATCTATACTGCAGCACCTACCTACCTAACCTATACTGCAGCACCTACCTACCTAATCTATACTGCAGAACCTACCTACCTACCTAATCTATACTGCAGCACATACCTACCTAATTTATACTGCAGCACCTGACTACCTACCTAATCTATACTGCAGCACCTACCTACCTAACCTATACTGCAGCACCTACCTACCTAATCTATACTGCAGCACCTACCTACTCTATACTGCAGCACCTACCTACCTAATCTATACTGCAGCACATACCTACCTAATCTATACTGCAGCACCTGACTACCTACCTAATCTATACTGCAGCACCTACCTACCTAACCTATACTGCAGCACCTACCTACCTAATCTATACTGCAGCACCTACCTACCTAATCTATACTGCAGCACCTACCTGCCTAATCTATACTGCAGCACCTACCTACCTAATCTATACTGCAGCACCTACCTACCTACCTAATCTATACTGCAGCACCTACCTAATCTATACTGCAGCACCTACCTACCTAATCTATACTGCAGCACCTACCTAATCTATACTGCAGCACCTACCTAATCTATACTGAAGCACCTACCTACCTAATCTATACTGCAGCACCTGACTACCTACCTAATTTATACTGCAGGGCACCTACCTATCTAATCTATACTGCAGCACCTACCTACCTAACCTATACTGCAGCACCTACCTACCTAATCTATACTGCAGCACCTACCTGCCTAATCTATACTGCAGCACCTACCTACCTAACCTATACTGCAGCACCTACCTACCTACCTAACCTATACTGCAGCACCTACCTACCTAATCTATACTGCAGCACCTACCTACCTAACCTATACTGCAGCACCTACCTACCTAATCTATACTGCAGCACCTACCTACCTACCTAATCTATACTGCAGTGCCTGCCTACCTAATCTATACTGCAGCACCTACCCACCTAATCTATACTGCAGCACCTACCTACCTAATCTATACTGCAGCACCTACCTACCTAACCTATACTGCAGCACCTACCCACCTACCTAATCTATACTGCAGCACCTACCTACCTAACCTATACTGCAGCACCTACCTACCTACCTAACCTATACTGCAGCACCTACCTACCTAATCTATACTGCAGCACCTACCTACCTAACCTATACTGCAGCACCTACCTACCTACATAATCTATACTGCAGCACCTACCTACCTAACCTATACTGCAGCACCTACCTACCTACCTAACCTATACTGCAGCACCTACCTACCTAATCTATACTGCAGCACCTACCTACCTAACCTATACTGCAGCACCTACCTACGTAATCTATACTGCAGCACCTACCTACCTAATCTATACTGCAGTGCCTACCTACCTACCTAACCTATACTGTAGCACCTACCTACCTAATCTATACTGCAGCACCTACCTACCTACCTACCTAATCTATACTGCAGCACCTACCTACCTAACCTATACTGCAGCACCTACCTACCTAATCTATACTGCAGCACCTACCTACCTAATCTATAGTGCAGTGTCTACCTACCTACCTAATCTATACTGCAGCACCTACCTACCTACCTAATCTATACTGCAGCACCTACCTACCTAACCTATACTGCAGCACCTACCTACCTACCTAACCTATACTGCAGCACCTACCTACCTAACCTATACTGGAGCACCTACCTACCTACCTAACCTATACTGCAGCACCTACCTACCTAATCTACACTGCAGCACCTACCTACCTACATAATCTATACTGCAGCACCTACCTATCTACCTAATCTATACTGCAGCACCTACCTACCTACCTAATCTTTACTGCAGCACCTACCTACCTAATCTATACTGCACCTACCTACCTACCTAATCTATACTGCAGCACCTACCTACCTAATCTATACTGCAGCACCTACCTACCTAATCTATACTGCAGCACCTACCTACCTACCTAATCTATACTGCAGGACCTGCCGACCTAATCTATACTGCAGCACCTTCCTACCTACCTAATCTATACTGCAGCAACTACCTACCTACCTAATCTATACTGCAGCACCTACCTACCTACCTAATCTATACTGCAGCACCTACCTAATCTATACTGCAGCACCTACCTACCTAATCTATACTGCAGCACCTACCTACCTACCTAATCTATACTGCAGCACCTACCTAACTACCTAATCTATACTGCAGCACCTACCTACCCACCTAATCTATACTGAAGCACCTACCTGCCTAACCTATACTGCAGCACCTACCTACCTAATCTATACTGCAACACCTACCTTCCTAATCTATACTGCAGCACCTACCTACCTGCAGCACCTACCTAATCTATACTGCAGCACCTACCTACCTACCTACCTAATCTATACTGCAACACCTACCTACCTAATCTATACTGCAGCACTTACCTACCTGCAGCACCTACCTAATCTATACTGCAGCACCTACCTACCTACCTAATCTATACTGCAGCACCTACCTACCCACCTAATCTATACTGCAGCACCTACCTACCTAACCTATACTGCAGCACCTACCTACCTAATCTATACTGCAACACCTACCTACCTAATCTATACTGCAGCACCTACCTACCTACCTAATCTATACTGCAGCACCTACCTACCCACCTAATCTATACTGCAACACCTACCTACCTAATTTATACTGCAGCACCTACCTACCTGCAGCACCTACCTAATCTCTACTGCAGCACCTACCTACCTACCTACCTAATCTATACTGCAACACCTACCTACCTAATCTATACTGCAGCACCTACCTACCTGCAGCACCTACCTAATCTATACTGCAGCACCTACCTACCTACCTAATCTATACTGCAGCACCTACCTACCCACCTAATCTATACTGCAGCACCTACCTACCTAACCTATACTGCAGCACCTACCTACCTAATCTATACTGCAGCACCTACCTACCTACCTAATCTATACTGCAGCACAGTGGCGTAGCTAACAAGCTGTGGGCCCCGATGCAGGTTTTACATTGGGCCCCCCAAGCACTCTATACATAACAATTGATACGACGCACCAAAACCTGCCAATGGCAACTACAGTGTCAGAGGTGCAAGAAGGGGATGGGGAACAGTTTGTTAATGATTACCACTATTCAAAGTATCTATAGAAGTAATTATTATGATCACAGGACCAATAGAGAACTAATTCTGTAGTTGAGGGAGGGCCCTTCGGGGCCCCTCAGGCCCAAGGGCCCCGATGCGGTCGCAACCTCTGCAACCCCTATTGCTACGCCCCTGCTGCAGCACCTACCTACCTAATCTATACTGCAGCACATACCTACCCACCTAATCTATACTGCAGCACCTACCTATCTATCTAACTTATACTGCAGCACCTACCTACCTAATCTATACTGCAGCACCTACCTACCTAATCTATCCTACAGTACCTACCTAATCAATACTGCAGGACCTACCTACCTAATCTATACTGCAGCACCTACCTACCTACCTAATCTATACTGCAGCAACTACCTACCTACCTAATCTATACTGCAGCACCTACCTACCTACCTAATCTATACTGCAGCACCTACCTAATCTATACTGCAGCACCTACCTACCTAATTTTTACTGCAGCACCTACCTACCTACCTAATCTATACTGCAGCACCTACCTACCCACCTAATCTATACTGAAGCACCTACCTACCTAACCTATACTACAACACCTACCTACCTAATCTATACTGCAACACCTACCTACCTAATCTATACTGCAGCACCTACCTACCTAATCTATACTGCAGCACCTGACTACCTACCTAATCTATACTGCAGCACCTACCTACCTAACCTATACTGCAGCACCTACCTGCCTAATCTATACTGCAGCACCTACCTACCTAATCTATACTGCAGCACCTACCTGCCTAATCTATACTGCAGCACCTACCTACCTAACCTATACTGCAGCACCAACCTACCCACCTAATCTATACTAAAGCACCTACCTACCTAACCTATACTGCAGCACCTACCTACCTAATCTATACTGCAACACCTACCTACCTAATCTATACTGCAGCACCTACCTACCTGCAGCACCTACCTAATCTATACTGCAGCACCTACCTACCCACCTAATATATACTGCAGCACCTACCTACCTAACCTATACTTTAGCACCTACCTACCTAATCTATACTGCAGCACCTACCTACCTGCAGCACCTACCTAATCTATACTGCAACACCTACCTACCTAATCTATACTGCAGCACCTACCTACCCACCTAATCTATACTGCAGCACCTACCTACCTAACCTATACTGCAGCACCTACCTACCTAATCTATACTGCAGCACCTACCTACCTACCTAATCTATACTGCAGCACCTACCTACCCACCTAATCTATACTGCAGCACCTACCTATCTATCTAACCTATACTGCAGCACCTACCTACCTAATCTATACTGCAGCACATACCTACCTAATCTATACTGCAGCACCTGACTACCTACCTAATCTATACTGCAGCACCTACCTACCTAACCTATACTGCAGCACCTACCTACCTAATCTATACTGCAGAACCTACCTACCTACCTAATCCTTACTGCAGCACATACCTACCTAATTTATACTGCAGCACCTGACTACCTACCTAATCTATACTGCAGCACCTACCTACCTAACCTATACTGCAGCACCTACCTACCTAATCTATACTGCAGCACCTACCTACTCTATACTGCAGCACCTACCTACCTAATCTATACTGCAGCACATACCTACCTAATCTATACTGCAGCACCTGACTACCTACCTAATCTATACTGCAGCACCTACCTACCTAACCTATACTGCAGCACCTACCTACCTAATCTATACTGCAGCACCTACCTACCTAATCTATACTGCAGCACCTACCTGCCTAATCTATACTGCAGCACCTACCTACCTAATCTATACTGCAGCACCTACCTACCTACCTAATCTATACTGCAGCACCTACCTAATCTATACTGCAGCACCTACCTACCTAATCTATACTGCAGCACCTACCTAATTTATACTGCAGCACCTACCTAATCTATACTGAAGCACCTACCTACCTAATCTATACTGCAGCACCTGACTACCTACCTAATTTATACTGCAGGGCACCTACCTATCTAATCTATACTGCAGCACCTACCTACCTAACCTATACTGCAGAACCTACCTACCTAATCTATACTGCAGCACCTACCTGCCTAATCTATACTGCAGCACCTACCTACCTAACCTATACTGCAGCACCTACCTACCTACCTAATCTAAATTGCAGCACCTACCTACCTAATCTATACTGCTGCACCTACCTAATCTATACTGCAGCACCTACCTACCTAATCTATACTGCAGCACCTACCTAATCTATACTGCAGCACCTACCTAATCTATACTGCAGCACCTACCTACCTAATCTATACTGCAGCACCTGACTACCTACCTAATTTATACTGCAGGGCACCTACCTATCTAATCTATACTGCAGCACCTACCTACCTAACCTATACTGCAGCACCTACCTACCTACTTAATCTATACTGCAGCACCTACCTACCCAACTAATCTATACTGAAGCACCTACCTACCTAACCTATACTGCAGCACCTACCTACCCAATCTATACTGCAGCACATACGTACCTAATCTATACTGCAGCACCTGACTACCTACCTAATCTATACTGCAGCACCTACCTACCTAATCTATACTGCAGCACCTACCTAATCTATACTGCAGCACCTACCTACCTAATCTATACTGCAGCACATACCTACCTAATCTATACTGCAGCACCTGACTACCTACCTAATTTATACTGCAGGGCACCTACCTACCTAATCTATACTGCAGCACCTACCTACCTAATCTATACTGAAGCACCTACCTACCTAATCTATACTGCAGCACCTACCTGCCTAATCTTTACTGCAGCACCTACCTACCTAACCTATACTGCAGCACCTACCTACCTACCTACCTAATCTATATTGCAGCACCTACCTACCTAATCTATACTGCAGCACCTACCTAATCTATACTGCAGCACCTACCTACCTAATCTATACTGCAGCACCTACCTAATCTATACTGCAGCACCTACCTAATCTATATTGCAGCACCTACCTACATAATCTATACTGCAGCACCTACCTAATCTATACTGCAGCACCTACCTAATCTATACTGCAGCACCTACCTACCTAATCTATACTGCAGCACCTGACTACCTACTTAATTTATACTGCAGGGCACCTACCTATCTAATCTATTCTGCAGCACCTACCTACCTAACCTATACTGCAGCACCTACCTACCTACCTACCTAATCTATACTGCAGAACCTACCTACCCACCTAATCTATACTGAAGCACCTACCTACCTAACCTATACTGCAGCACCTACCTACCTAATCTATACTGCAACACCTACCTACCTAATCTATACTGCAGCACCTACCTACCTGCAGCACCTACCTAATCTATACATCAGCACCTACCTACCCACCTAATCTATACTGCAGCTCCTACCTAACTAACGTATACTGCAGCACCTACCTACCTAATCTATACTGCAACACCTACCTATCTAACCTATACTGCAGCACCTACCTACCTAATCTATACTGCAGCACCTACCTATCTAACCTATACTGCAGCACCTACCTACCTAATCTATACTGCAGCACCTACCTACCTAATCTATACTGCAGCACCTACCTACCTAACCTATACTGCAGCACCTACCTACCTAATCTATACTGCAGCACATACCTACCTAATTTATACTGCAGCACCTGACTACCTACCTAATCTATACTGCAGCACCTACCTACCTAATCTATACTGCAGCACCTACCTAATCTATACTGCAGCACCTACCTACCTAATCTATACTGCAGCACATACCTACCTAATCTATACTGCAGCACCTGACTACCTACCTAATTTATACTGCAGGGCACCTACCTATCTAATCTATACTGCAGCACCTACCTACCTAACCTATACTGCAGCACCTACCTACCTAATCTATACTGCAGCACCTACCTGCCTAATCTATACTGCAGCACCTACCTACCTAACCTATACTGCAGCACCTACCTACCTACCTAATCTATATTGCAGCACCTACCTACCTAATCTATACTGCAGCACCTACCTAATCTATACTGCAGCACCTACCTACCTAATCTATACTGCAGCACCTACCTAATCTATACTGCAGCACCTACCTAATCTGTACTGCAGCACCTACCTACCTAATCTATACTGCAGCACCTGACTACCTACCTAATTTATACTGCAGGGCACCTACCTATCTAATCTATACTGCAGCACCTACCTACCTAACCTATACTGCAGCACCTACCTACCTACCTAATCTATACTGCAGCACCTACCTACCCACCTAATCTATACTGAAGCACCTACCTACCTAACCTATACTGCAGCACCTACCTACCCAATCTATACTGCAGCACATACCTACCTAATCTATACTTCAGCACCTGACTACCTACCTAATCTATTCTGCAGCACCTACCTACCTAACCTATACTGCAGCACCTACATACCTAATCTATACTGCAGCACCTACCTATCTACCTAACCTATACTGCAGCACCTACCTACCTAATCTATACTGCAGCACATACCTACCTAATTTATACTGCAGCACCTGACTACCTACCTAATCTATACTGCAGCACCTACCTACCTAATCTATACTGCAGCACCTACCTAATCTATACTGCAGCACCTACCTACCTAATCTATACTGCAGCACATACCTACCTAATCTATACTGCAGCACCTGACTACCTACCTAATTTATACTGCAGGGCACCTACCTATCTAACCTATACTGCAGCACCTACCTACCTAATCTATACTGAAGCACCTACCTACCTAATCTATACTGCAGCACCTACCTGCCTAATCTTTACTGCAGCACCTACCTACCTAACCTATACTGCAGCACCTACCTACCTACCTAATCTATATTGCAGCACCTACCTACCTAATCTATACTGCAGCACCTACCTAATCTATACTGCAGCACCTACCTACCTAATCTATGCTGCAGCAACTACCTAATCTATACTGCAGCACCTACCTAATCTATACTGCAGCACCTACCTACCTAATCTATACTGCAGCACCTACCTAATCTATACTGCAGCACCTACCTAATCTATACTGCAGCACCTACCTACCTAATCTATACTGCAGCACCTGACTACCTACTTAATTTATACTGCAGGGCACCTACCTATCTAATCTATACTGCAGCACCTACCTACCTAACCTATACTGCAGCACCTACCTACCTACCTAATCTATACTGCAGCACCTACCTACCCACCTAATCTATACTGAAGCACCTACCTACCTAACCTATACTGCAGCACCTACCTACCTAATCTATACTGGAACACCTACCTACCTAATCTATACTGCAGCACCTACCTACCTGCAGCACCTACCTAATCTATACATCAGCACCTACCTACCCACCTAATCTATACTGCAGCACCTACCTACCTAACGTATACTGCAGCACCTACCTACCTAATCTATACTGCAACACCTACCTATCTAACCTATACTGCAGCACCTACCTACCTAATCTATACTACAGCACCTACCTATCTAACTATCTAACCTATACTGCAGCACCTACCTACCTAATCTATACTGCAACACCTACCTACCTAATTTATACTGCAGCACCTACCTACCTGCAGCACCTACCTAATCTATACTGCAGCACCTACCTACCTACCTAATCTATACTGCAGCACCTACCTACCCACCTAATCTATACTGCAGCACCTACCTACCTAACCTATACTGCAGCACCTACCTACCTAATCTATACTGCAGCACCTACCTACCTACCTACCTAATCTATACTGCAACACCTACCTACCTAATCTATACTGCAGCACCTACCTACCTGCAGCACCTACCTAATCTATACTGCAGCACCTACCTACCTACCTAATCTATACTGCAGCACCTACCTACCCACCTAATCTATACTGCAGCACCTACCTACCTAACCTATACTGCAGCACCTACCTACCTAATCTATACTGCAGCACCTATCTACCCACCTAATCTATACTGCAGCACCTACCTATCTATCTAACCTATACTGCAGCACCTACCTACCTAATCTATACTGCAGCACCTACCTACCTAATCTATCCTACAGTACCTACCTAATCTATACTGCAGGACCTACCTACCTAATCTATACTGCAGCACCTACCTACCTACCTAATCTATACTGCAGCAACTACCTACCTACCTAATCTATACTGCAGCACCCAGGGGCGTAACTAGGCCCCACCGGGCCCCCTGCAGATTTTTTGAGCGCCCCCCCCGGGGCCCGCTCGCGACTGTTTTGTGGGTGCTGGAGGGGTGGCAGCATGATGGGAAAGCCTTGCCCACAGTCGGCGGGGAGAGGGGTAGTTCCCCCCTCTCCCTCACCTCGGGGCTCTCCCCTCTGCGCTCCCCTCCAGCTCGTAAGTGTCTGTGGGGCTGTGGTGGGCAGCGAGCGGCGGGCAGATACATACCTGCTTCCGTGCGTTCCATCGGAGACTTCTCCCTCTAGCGGCTGACGTCACTTCCGGAAGTGACGTCAGCCGCTAGAGGGAGAAGTCTCCGATGGAACGCACGGAAGCAGGTATGTATCTGCCCGCCGCTCGCTGCCCACCACAGCCCCACAGACACTTACGAGCTGGAGGGGAGCGCAGAGGGGAGAGCCCCGAGGTGAGGGAGAGGGGGGAACTACCCCTCTCCCCGCCGACTGTGGGCAAGGCTTTCCCCTCATGCTGCCACCCCTCCAGCACCCACAAAACGGCCCCGAGCGGGCCCCAGGGGGGGGGGCGGGCCCCCCGCGGGCGCAGGGGCTGCAGGGCCTATTCCTACGCCCCTGGCAGCACCTACCTACCTACCTAATCTATACTGCAGCACCTACCTAATCTATACTGCAGCACCTACCTACAAAATTTTTACTGCAGCACCTACCTACCTACCTAATCTATACTGCAGCACCTACCTACCCACCTAATCTATATTGAAGCACCTACCTACCTAACCTATACTACAGCATCTACCTACCTAATCTATACTGCAACACCTACCTACCTAATCTATACTGCAGCATCTACCTAATCTATACTGCAGCACCTACCTACCTAATTTTTACTGCAGCACCTACCTACCTACCTAATCTATACTGCAGCACCTACCTACCCACCTAATCTATACTGAAGCACCTACCTACCTAACCTATACTGCAGCACCTACCTACCTAATCTATACTGCAGCACCTACCTACTTACCTAATCTATACTGCAGCACCTACCTACCTAATCTATACTGCAGCACCTACCTACCTAACCTATACTGCAGAACCTACCTACCCACCTAATCTATACTGCAGCACCTACCTACCAAACCTATACTGCAGCACCTACCTACCTAATCTATACTGCAACACCTACCTACCTAATCTATACTGCAGCACCTACCTACCTGCAGCACCTACTTAATCTATACTGCAGCACCTACCTACCCACCTAATCTATACTGCAGCACCTACCTACCTAACCTATACTGTAGCACCTACCTACCTAATCTATACTGCAGCACCTACCTACCTGCAGCACCTACCTAATCTATACTGCAACACCTACCTACCTAATCTATACTGCAGCACCTACCTACCCACCTAATCTATACTGCAGCACCTACCTACCTAACCTATACTGCAGCACCTACCTACCTAATCTATACTGCAGCACCTACCTACCTACCTAATCTATACTGCAGCACCTACCTACCCACCTAATCTATACTGCAGCACCTACCTATCTATCTAACCTATACTGCAGCACCTACCTACCTAATCTATACTGCAGCACATACCTACCTAATCTATACTGCAGCACCTGACTACCTACCTAATCTATACTGCAGCACCTACCTACCTAACCTATACTGCAGCACCTATCTACCTAATCTATACTGCAGCACCTACCTATCTACCTAACCTATACTGCAGCACCTACCTACCTAATCTATACTGCAGCACATACCTACCTAATTTATACTGCAACACCTGACTACCTACCTAATCTGTACTGCAGCACCTACCTACCTAACCTATACTGCAGCACCTACCTACCTAATCTATACTGCAGCACCTACCTACTCTATACTGCAGCACCTACCTACCTAATCTATACTGCAGCACCTGACTACCTATCTAATCTATACTGCAGCACCTACCTACCTAACCTATGCTGCAGCACCTACCTACCTAATCTATACTGCAGCACCTACCTACCTAATCTATACTGCAGCACCTACCTGCCTAATCTATACTGCAGCACCTACCTACCTAATCTATACTGCAGCACCTACCTACCCACCTAATCTATACTGCAGCTCCTACCTACCTAATCTATACTGCAGCACCTACCTACCTACCTAACCTATACTGCAGCACCTACCTTCCTACCTAATCTATACTGCAGCACCTACCTACCTAACCTATACTGCAGCACCTAATTACCTACCTAACCTATACTGCAGCACCTACCTACCTAATCTATACTGCAACACCTACCTACCTAACCTATACTGCAGCACCTACCTACCTAATCTATACTGCAGCACCTACCTACCTAATCTATACTGCAGTGCCTGCCTACCTAATCTATACTGCAGCACCTACCCACCTAATCTATACTGCAGCACCTACCTACCTAATCTATACTGCAGCACCTACCTACCTAACCTATACTGCAGCACCTACCTACCTACCTAATCTATACTGCAGCACCTACCTACCTAACCTATACTGCAGCACCTACCTACCTACCTAACCTATACTGCAGCACCTACCTACCTAATCTATACTGCAGCACCTACCTACCTATCCTATACTGCAGCACCTACCTACCTACCTAATCTATACTGCAGCACCTACCTACCTAACCTATACTGCAGCACCTATCTACCTACCTAACCTATACTGCAGCACCTACCTACCTAACCTATACTGCAGCACCTACCTACCTAATCTATAATGCAGCACCTACCTACCTACCTAATCTATACTGCAGTGCCTACCTACCTACCTAACCTATGCTGTAGCACCTACCTACCTAATCTATACTGCAGCACCTACCTACCTACCTACCTAATCTATACTGCAGCACCTACCTACCTAACCTATACTGCAGCACCTACCTACCCAATCTATACTGCAGCACCTACCTACCTACCTAATCTATACTGCAGTGTCTACCTACCTACCTAATCTATACTGCAGCACCTACCTACCTACCTAATCTATACTGCAGCACCTACCTACCTAACCTATACTGCAGCACCTACCTACCTACCTAACCTATACTGCAGCACCTACCTACCTAACCTATACTGCAGCACCTACCTACCTACCTAACCTATACTGCAGCACCTACCTACCTAATCTATACTGCAGCACCTACCTACCTACCTAATCTATACTGCAGCACCTACCTATCTACCTAATCTATACTGCATCACCTACCTACCTACCTAATCTATACTGCAGCACCTACCTACCTAATCTATACTGCACCTACCTACCTACCTAATCTATACTGCAGCACCTACCTACCTAATCTATACTGCAGCACCTACCTACCTAATCTATACTGCAGCACCTACCTACCTACCTAATCTATACTGCAGGACCTACCTACCTAATCTATACTGCAGCACCTTCCTACCTACCTAATCTATACTGCAGCACCTACCTAATCTATACTGCAGCACCTACCTACCTAATCTATACTGCAGCACCTACCTACCTACCTAATCTATACTGCAGCACCTACCTAACTACCTAATCTATACTGCAGCACCTACCTACCCACCTAATCTATACTGAAGCACCTACCTGCCTAACCTATACTGCAGCACCTACCTACCTAATCTATACTGCAACACCTACCTACCTAATCTATACTGCAGCACCTACCTACCTGCAGCACCTACCTAATCTATACTGCAGCACCTACCTACCTACCTAATCTATACTGCAGCACCTACCTACCCACCTAATCTATACTGCAACACCTACCTACCTAATTTATACTGCAGCACCTACCTACCTGCAGCACCTACCTAATCTATACTGCAGCACCTACCTACCTACCTACCTAATCTATACTGCAACACCTACCTACCTAATCTATACTGCAGCACCTGACTACCTACCTAATCTATACTGCAGCACCTGACTACCTACCTAATCTATACTGCAGCACCTACCTACCTAACCTATACTGCAGCACCTATCTACCTAATCTATACTGCAGCACCTACCTATCTACCTAACCTATACTGCAGCACCTACCTACCTAATCTATACTGCAGCACATACCTACCTAATTTATACTGCAACACCTGACTACCTACCTAATCTATACTGCAGCACCTACCTACCTAACCTATACTGCAGCACCTACCTACCTAATCTATACTGCAGCACCTACCTACTCTATACTGCAGCACCTACCTACCTAATCTATACTGCAGCACCTGACTACCTACCTAATCTATACTGCAGCACCTACCTACCTAACCTATACTGCAGCACCTACCTACCTAATCTATACTGCAGCACCTACCTACCTAATCTATATTGCAGCACCTACCTGCCTAATCTATACTGCAGCACCTACCTACCTAATCTATACTGCAGCACCTACCTACCCACCTAATCTATACTGCAGCTCCTACCTACCTAATCTATACTGCAGCACCTACCTACCTACCTAACCTATACTGCAGCACCTACCTACCTACCTAATCTATACTGCAGCACCTACCTACCTAACCTATACTGCAGCACCTAATTACCTACCTAACCTATACTGCAGCACCTACCTACCTAATCTATACTGCAACACCTACCTACCTAACCTATACTGCAGCACCTACCTACCTAATCTATACTGCAGCACCTACCTACCTAATCTATACTGCAGTGCCTGCCTACCTAATCTATACTGCAGCACCTACCCACCTAATCTATACTGCAGCACCTACCTACCTAATCTATACTGCAGCACCTACCTACCTAACCTATACTGCAGCACCTACCTACCTACCTAATCTATACTGCAGCACCTACCTACCTAACCTATACTGCAGCACCTACCTACCTACCTAACCTATACTGCAGCACCTACCTACCTAATCTATACTGCAGCACCTACCTACCTATCCTATACTGCAGCACCTACCTACCTACCTAATCTATACTGCAGCACCTACCTACCTAACCTATACTGCAGCACCTACCTACCTACCTAACCTATACTGCAGCACCTACCTACCTAACCTATACTGCAGCACCTACCTACCTAATCTATAATGCAGCACCTACCTACCTACCTAATCTATACTGCAGTGCCTACCTACCTACCTAACCTATGCTGTAGCACCTACCTACCTAATCTATACTGCAGCACCTACCTACCTACCTACCTAATCTATACTGCAGCACCTACCTACCTAACCTATACTGCAGCACCTACCTACCTAATCTATACTGCAGCACCTACCTACCTACCTAATCTATACTGCAGTGTCTACCTACCTACCTAATCTATACTGCAGCACCTACCTACCTACCTAATCTATACTGCAGCACCTACCTACCTAACCTATACTGCAGCACCTACCTACCTACCTAACCTATACTGCAGCACCTACCTACCTAACCTATACTGCAGCACCTACCTACCTACCTAACCTATACTGCAGCACCTACCTACCTAATCTATACTGCAGCACCTACCTACCTACCTAATCTATACTGCAGCACCTACCTATCTACCTAATCTATACTGCATCACCTACCTACCTACCTAATCTATACTGCACCTAACTACCTACCTAATCTATACTGCAGCACCTACCTACCTAATCTATACTGCAGCACCTACCTACCTAATCTATACTGCAGCACCTACCTACCTACCTAATCTATACTGCAGGACCTACCTACCTAATCTATACTGCAGCACCTTCCTACCTACCTAATCTATACTGCAGCAACTACCTACCTACCTAATCTATACTGCAGCACCTACCTACCTACCTAATCTATACTGCAGCACCTACCTAATCTATACTGCAGCACCTACCTACCTAATCTATACTGCAGCACCTACCTACCTACCTAATCTATACTGCAGCACCTACCTAACTACCTAATCTATACTGCAGCACCTACCTACCCACCTAATCTATACTGAAGCACCTACCTGCCTAACCTATACTGCAGCACCTACCTACCTAATCTATACTGCAACACCTACCTACCTAATCTATACTGCAGCACCTACCTACCTGCAGCACCTACCTAATCTATACTGCAGCACCTACCTACCTACCTAATCTATACTGCAGCACCTACCTACCCACCTAATCTATACTGCAACACCTACCTACCTAATTTATACTGCAGCGCCTACCTACCTGCAGCACCTACCTAATCTATACTGCAGCACCTACCTACCTACCTACCTAATCTATACTGCAACACCTACCTACCTAATCTATACTGCAGCACCTACCTACCTGCAGCACCTACCTAATCTATACTGCAGCACCTACCTACCTACCTAATCTATACTGCAGCACCTACCTACCCACCTAATCTATACTGCAGCACCTACCTACCTAACCTATACTGCAGCACCTACCTACCTAATCTATACTGCAACACATACCTACCTAATCTATACTGCAGCACCTACCTACCTACCTAATCTATACTGCAGCACCTACCTACCTACCTAATCTATACTGCAGCACAGTGGCGTAGCTAAGAAGCTGTGGGCCCCGATGCAGGTTTTACATTGGGCCCCCCAAGCACTCTATACATAACAATTGATACGACGCACCAAAACCTGCCAATGGCAACTACAGTGTCAGAGGTGCAAGAAGGGGATGGGGAACAGTTTGTTAATGATTACCACTATTCAAAGTATCTATAGAAGTAATTATTATGATCACAGGACCAATAGAGAACTAATTCTGTAGTTGAGGGAGGGCCCTTCGGGGCCCCTCAGGCCCAAGGGCCCCGATGCGGTCGCAACCTCTGCAACCCCTATTGCTACGCCCCTGCTGCAGCACCTACCTACCTAATCTATACTGCAGCACCTACCTACCTACCTAATCTATACTGCAGCACCTACCTACCTAACCTATACTGCAGCACCTACCTACCTACCTAACCTATACTGCAGCACCTACCTACCTAATCTATACTGCAGCACCTACCTACCTACCTAATCTATACTGCAGCACCTACCTATCTACCTAATCTATACTGCATCACCTACCTACCTACCTAATCTATACTGCACCTAACTACCTACCTAATCTATACTGCAGCACCTACCTACCTAATCTATACTGCAGCACCTACCTACCTAATCTATACTGCAGCACCTACCTACCTACCTAATCTATACTGCAGGACCTACCTACCTAATCTATACTGCAGCACCTTCCTACCTACCTAATCTATACTGCAGCAACTACCTACCTACCTAATCTATACTGCAGCACCTACCTACCTACCTAATCTATACTGCAGCACCTACCTAATCTATACTGCAGCACCTACCTACCTAATCTATACTGCAGCACCTACCTACCTACCTAATCTATACTGCAGCACCTACCTAACTACCTAATCTATACTGCAGCACCTATCTACCCACCTAATCTATACTGAAGCACCTACCTGCCTAACCTATACTGCAGCACCTACCTACCTAATCTATACTGCAACACCTACCTACCTAATCTATACTGCAGCACCTACCTACCTGCAGCACCTACCTAATCTATACTGCAGCACCTACCTACCTACCTAATCTATACTGCAGCACCTACCTACCCACCTAATCTATACTGCAACACCTACCTACCTAATTTATACTGCAGCGCCTACCTACCTGCAGCACCTACCTAATCTATACTGCAGCACCTACCTACCTACCTACCTAATCTATACTGCAACACCTACCTACCTAATCTATACTGCAGCACCTACCTACCTGCAGCACCTACCTAATCTATACTGCAGCACCTACCTACCTACCTAATCTATACTGCAGCACCTACCTACCCACCTAATCTATACTGCAGCACCTACCTACCTAACCTATACTGCAGCACCTACCTACCTAATCTATACTGCAACACATACCTACCTAATCTATACTGCAGCACCTACCTACCTACCTAATCTATACTGCAGCACCTACCTACCTACCTAATCTATACTGCAGCACAGTGGCGTAGCTAAGAAGCTGTGGGCCCCGATGCAGGTTTTACATTGGGCCCCCCAAGCACTCTATACATAACAATTGATACGACGCACCAAAACCTGCCAATGGCAACTACAGTGTCAGAGGTGCAAGAAGGGGATGGGGAACAGTTTGTTAATGATTACCACTATTCAAAGTATCTATAGAAGTAATTATTATGATCACAGGACCAATAGAGAACTAATTCTGTAGTTGAGGGAGGGCCCTTCGGGGCCCCTCAGGCCCAAGGGTCCCGATGCGGTCGCAACCTCTGCAACCCCTATTGCTACGCCCCTGCTGCAGCACCTACCTACCTAATCTATACTGCAGCACCTACCTACCTACCTAATCTATACTGCAGCACCTACCTACCCACCTAATCTATACTGCAGCACCTACCTATCTATCTAACCTATACTGCAGCACCTACCTACCTAATCTATACTGCAGCACATACCTACCTAATCTATACTGCAGCACCTGACTACCTACCTAATCTATACTGCAGCACCTACCTACCTAACCTATACTGCAGCACCTATCTACCTAATCTATACTGCAGCACCTACCTATCTACCTAACCTATACTGCAGCACCTACCTACCTAATCTATACTGCAGCACATACCTACCTAATTTATACTGCAACACCTGACTACCTACCTAATCTATACTGCAGCACCTACCTACCTAACCTATACTGCAGCACCTACCTACCTAATCTATACTGCAGCACCTACCTACTCTATACTGCAGCACCTACCTACCTAATCTATACTGCAGCACCTGACTACCTACCTAATCTATACTGCAGCACCTACCTACCTAACCTATACTGCAGCACCTACCTACCTAATCTATACTGCAGCACCTACCTACCTAATCTATACTGCAGCACCTACCTGCCTAATCTATACTGCAGCACCTACCTACCTAATCTATACTGCAGCACCTACCTACCCACCTAATCTATACTGCAGCTCCTACCTACCTAATCTATACTGCAGCACCTACCTACCTACCTAACCTATACTGCAGCACCTACCTACCTACCTAATCTATACTGCAGCACCTACCTACCTAACCTATACTGCAGCACCTAATTACCTACCTAACCTATACTGCAGCACCTACCTACCTAATCTATACTGCAACACCTACCTACCTAACCTATACTGCAGCACCTACCTACCTAATCTATACTGCAGCACCTACCTACCTAATCTATACTGCAGTGCCTGCCTACCTAATCTATACTGCAGCACCTACCCACCTAATCTATACTGCAGCACCTACCTACCTAATCTATACTGCAGCACCTACCTACCTAACCTATACTGCAGCACCTACCTACCTACCTAATCTATACTGCAGCACCTACCTACCTAACCTATACTGCAGCACCTACCTACCTACCTAACCTATACTGCAGCACCTACCTACCTAATCTATACTGCAGCACCTACCTACCTATCCTATACTGCAGCACCTACCTACCTACCTAATCTATACTGCAGCACCTACCTACCTAACCTATACTGCAGCACCTATCTACCTACCTAACCTATACTGCAGCACCTACCTACCTAACCTATACTGCAGCACCTACCTACCTAATCTATAATGCAGCACCTACCTACCTACCTAATCTATACTGCAGTGCCTACCTACCTACCTAACCTATGCTGTAGCACCTACCTACCTAATCTATACTGCAGCACCTACCTACCTACCTACCTAATCTATACTGCAGCACCTACCTACCTAACCTATACTGCAGCACCTACCTACCTAATCTATACTGCAGCACCTACCTACCTACCTAATCTATACTGCAGTGTCTACCTACCTACCTAATCTATACTGCAGCACCTACCTACCTACCTAATCTATACTGCAGCACCTACCTACCTAACCTATACTGCAGCACCTACCTACCTACCTAACCTATACTGCAGCACCTACCTACCTAACCTATACTGCAGCACCTACCTACCTACCTAACCTATACTGCAGCACCTACCTACCTAATCTATACTGCAGCACCTACCTACCTACCTAATCTATACTGCAGCACCTACCTATCTACCTAATCTATACTGCATCACCTACCTACCTACCTAATCTATACTGCAGCACCTACCTACCTAATCTATACTGCACCTACCTACCTACCTAATCTATACTGCAGCACCTACCTACCTAATCTATACTGCAGCACCTACCTACCTAATCTATACTGCAGCACCTACCTACCTACCTAATCTATACTGCAGGACCTACCTACCTAATCTATACTGCAGCACCTTCCTACCTACCTAATCTATACTGCAGCAACTACCTACCTACCTAATCTATACTGCAGCACCTACCTACCTACCTAATCTATACTGCAGCACCTACCTAATCTATACTGCAGCACCTACCTACCTAATCTATACTGCAGCACCTACCTACCTACCTAATCTATACTGCAGCACCTACCTAACTACCTAATCTATACTGCAGCACCTACCTACCCACCTAATCTATACTGAAGCACCTACCTGCCTAACCTATACTGCAGCACCTACCTACCTAATCTATACTGCAACACCTACCTACCTAATCTATACTGCAGCACCTACCTACCTGCAGCACCTACCTAATCTATACTGCAGCACCTACCTACCTACCTAATCTATACTGCAGCACCTACCTACCCACCTAATCTATACTGCAACACCTACCTACCTAATTTATACTGCAGCACCTACCTACCTGCAGCACCTACCTAATCTATACTGCAGCACCTACCTACCTACCTACCTAATCTATACTGCAACACCTACCTACCTAATCTATACTGCAGCACCTGACTACCTACCTAATCTATACTGCAGCACCTGACTACCTACCTAATCTATACTGCAGCACCTACCTACCTAACCTATACTGCAGCACCTATCTACCTAATCTATACTGCAGCACCTACCTATCTACCTAACCTATACTGCAGCACCTACCTACCTAATCTATACTGCAGCACATACCTACCTAATTTATACTGCAACACCTGACTACCTACCTAATCTATACTGCAGCACCTACCTACCTAACCTATACTGCAGCACCTACCTACCTAATCTATACTGCAGCACCTACCTACTCTATACTGCAGCACCTACCTACCTAATCTATACTGCAGCACCTGACTACCTACCTAATCTATACTGCAGCACCTACCTACCTAACCTATACTGCAGCACCTACCTACCTAATCTATACTGCAGCACCTACCTACCTAATCTATATTGCAGCACCTACCTGCCTAATCTATACTGCAGCACCTACCTACCTAATCTATACTGCAGCACCTACCTACCCACCTAATCTATACTGCAGCTCCTACCTACCTAATCTATACTGCAGCACCTACCTACCTACCTAACCTATACTGCAGCACCTACCTACCTACCTAATCTATACTGCAGCACCTACCTACCTAACCTATACTGCAGCACCTAATTACCTACCTAACCTATACTGCAGCACCTACCTACCTAATCTATACTGCAACACCTACCTACCTAACCTATATTGCAGCACCTACCTACCTAATCTATACTGCAGCACCTACCTACCTAATCTATACTGCAGTGCCTGCCTACCTAATCTATACTGCAGCACCTACCCACCTAATCTATACTGCAGCACCTACCTACCTAATCTATACTGCAGCACCTACCTACCTAACCTATAATGCAGCACCTACCTACCTACCTAATCTATACTGCAGCACCTACCTACCTAACCTATACTGCAGCACCTACCTACCTACCTAACCTATACTGCAGCACCTACCTACCTAATCTATACTGCAGCACCTACCTACCTATCCTATACTGCAGCACCTACCTACCTACCTAATCTATACTGCAGCACCTACCTACCTAACCTATACTGCAGCACCTACCTACCTACCTAACCTATACTGCAGCACCTACCTACCTAACCTATACTGCAGCACCTACCTACCTAATCTATAATGCAGCACCTACCTACCTACCTAATCTATACTGCAGTGCCTACCTACCTACCTAACCTATGCTGTAGCACCTACCTACCTAATCTATACTGCAGCACCTACCTACCTACCTACCTAATCTATACTGCAGCACCTACCTACCTAACCTATACTGCAGCACCTACCTACCTAATCTATACTGCAGCACCTACCTACCTACCTAATCTATACTGCAGTGTCTACCTACCTACCTAATCTATACTGCAGCACCTACCTACCTACCTAATCTATACTGCAGCACCTACCTACCTAACCTATACTGCAGCACCTACCTACCTACCTAACCTATACTGCAGCACCTACCTACCTAACCTATACTGCAGCACCTACCTACCTACCTAACCTATACTGCAGCACCTACCTACCTAATCTATACTGCAGCACCTACCTACCTACCTAATCTATACTGCAGCACCTACCTATCTACCTAATCTATACTGCATCACCTACCTACCTACCTAATCTATACTGCAGCACCTACCTACCTAATCTATACTGCACCTACCTACCTACCTAATCTATACTGCAGCACCTACCTACCTAATCTATACTGCAGCACCTACCTACCTAATCTATACTGCAGCACCTACCTACCTACCTAATCTATACTGCAGCACCTACCTACCTAATCTATACTGCAGCACCTTCCTACCTACCTAATCTATACTGCAGCAACTACCTACCTACCTAATCTATACTGCAGCACCTACCTACCTACCTAATCTATACTGCAGCACCTACCTAATCTATACTGCAGCACCTACCTACCTAATCTATACTGCAGCACCTACCTACCTACCTAATCTATACTGCAGCACCTACCTAACTACCTAATCTATACTGCAGCACCTACCTACCCACCTAATCTATACTGAAGCACCTACCTGCCTAACCTATACTGCAGCACCTACCTACCTAATCTATACTGCAACACCTACCTACCTAATCTATACTGCAGCACCTACCTACCTGCAGCACCTACCTAATCTATACTGCAGCACCTACCTACCTACCTAATCTATACTGCAGCACCTACCTACCCACCTAATCTATACTGCAACACCTACCTACCTAATTTATACTGCAGCACCTACCTACCTGCAGCACCTACCTAATCTATACTGCAGCACCTACCTACCTACCTACCTAATCTATACTGCAACACCTACCTACCTAATCTATACTGCAGCACCTACCTACCTGCAGCACCTACCTAATCTATACTGCAGCACCTACCTACCTACCTAATCTATACTGCAGCACCTACCTACCCACCTAATCTATACTGCAGCACCTACCTACCTAACCTATACTGCAGCACCTACCTACCTAATCTATACTGCAACACATACCTACCTAATCTATACTGCAGCACCTACCTACCTACCTAATCTATACTGCAGCACCTACCTACCTACCTAATCTATACTGCATCACAGTGGCGTAGCTAAGAAGCTGTGGGCCCCGATGCAGGTTTTACATTGGGCCCCCCAAGCACTCTATACATAACAATTGATACGACGCACCAAAACCTGCCAATGGCAACTACAGTGTCAGAGGTGCAAGAAGGGGATGGGGAACAGTTTGTTAATGATTACCACTATTCAAAGTATCTATAGAAGTAATTATTATGATCACAGGACCAATAGAGAACTAATTCTGTAGTTGAGGGAGGGCCCTTCGGGGCCCCTCAGGCCCAAGGGCCCCGATGCGGTCGCAACCTCTGCAACCCCTATTGCTACGCCCCTGCTGCAGCACCTACCTACCTAATCTATACTGCAGCACCTACCTACCTACCTAATCTATACTGCAGCACCTACCTACCCACCTAATCTATACTGCAACACCTACCTACCTAATTTATACTGCAGCACCTACCTACCTGCAGCACCTACCTAATCTATACTGCAGCACCTACCTACCTACCTACCTAATCTATACTGCAACACCTACCTACCTAATCTATACTGCAGCACCTGACTACCTACCTAATCTATACTGCAGCACCTGACTACCTACCTAATCTATACTGCAGCACCTACCTACCTAACCTATACTGCAGCACCTATCTACCTAATCTATACTGCAGCACCTACCTATCTACCTAACCTATACTGCAGCACCTACCTACCTAATCTATACTGCAGCACATACCTACCTAATTTATACTGCAACACCTGACTACCTACCTAATCTATACTGCAGCACCTACCTACCTAACCTATACTGCAGCACCTACCTACCTAATCTATACTGCAGCACCTACCTACTCTATACTGCAGCACCTACCTACCTAATCTATACTGCAGCACCTACCTACCTACCTAATCTATACTGCAGCACCTACCTATCTACCTAATCTATACTGCATCACCTACCTACCTACCTAATCTATACTGCAGCACCTACCTACCTAATCTATACTGCACCTACCTACCTACCTAATCTATACTGCAGCACCTACCTACCTAATCTATACTGCAGCACCTACCTACCTAATCTATACTGCAGCACCTACCTACCTACCTAATCTATACTGCAGGACCTACCTACCTAATCTATACTGCAGCACCTTCCTACCTACCTAATCTATACTGCAGCAACTACCTACCTACCTAATCTATACTGCAGCACCTACCTACCTACCTAATCTATACTGCAGCACCTACCTAATCTATACTGCAGCACCTACCTACCTAATCTATACTGCAGCACTTACCTACCTACCTAATCTATACTGCAGCACCTACCTAACTACCTAATCTATACTGCAGCACCTACCTACCCACCTAATCTATACTGAAGCACCTACCTGCCTAACCTATACTGCAGCACCTACCTACCTAATCTATACTGCAACACCTACCTACCTAATCTATACTGCAGCACCTACCTACCTGCAGCACCTACCTAATCTATACTGCAGCACCTACCTACCTACCTAATCTATACTGCAGCACCTACCTACCCACCTAATCTATACTGCAACACCTACCTACCTAATTTATACTGCAGCACCTACCTACCTGCAGCACCTACCTAATCTATACTGCAGCACCTACCTACCTACCTACCTAATCTATACTGCAACACCTACCTACCTAATCTATACTGCAGCACCTGACTACCTACCTAATCTATACTGCAGCACCTGACTACCTACCTAATCTATACTGCAGCACCTACCTACCTAACCTATACTGCAGCACCTATCTACCTAATCTATACTGCAGCACCTACCTATCTACCTAACCTATACTGCAGCACCTACCTACCTAATCTATACTGCAGCACATACCTACCTAATTTATACTGCAACACCTGACTACCTACCTAATCTATACTGCAGCACCTACCTACCTAACCTATACTGCAGCACCTACCTACCTAATCTATACTGCAGCACCTACCTACTCTATACTGCAGCACCTACCTACCTAATCTATACTGCAGCACCTGACTACCTACCTAATCTATACTGCAGCACCTACCTACCTAACCTATACTGCAGCACCTACCTACCTAATCTATACTGCAGCACCTACCTACCTAATCTATATTGCAGCACCTACCTGCCTAATCTATACTGCAGCACCTACCTACCTAATCTATACTGCAGCACCTACCTACCCACCTAATCTATACTGCAGCTCCTACCTACCTAATCTATACTGCAGCACCTACCTACCTACCTAACCTATACTGCAGCACCTACCTACCTACCTAATCTATACTGCAGCACCTACCTACCTAACCTATACTGCAGCACCTAATTACCTACCTAACCTATACTGCAGCACCTACCTACCTAATCTATACTGCAACACCTACCTACCTAACCTATATTGCAGCACCTACCTACCTAATCTATACTGCAGCACCTACCTACCTAATCTATACTGCAGTGCCTGCCTACCTAATCTATACTGCAGCACCTACCCACCTAATCTATACTGCAGCACCTACCTACCTAATCTATACTGCAGCACCTACCTACCTAACCTATACTGCAGCACCTACCTACCTACCTAATCTATACTGCAGCACCTACCTACCTAACCTATACTGCAGCACCTACCTACCTACCTAACCTATACTGCAGCACCTACCTACCTAATCTATACTGCAGCACCTACCTACCTATCCTATACTGCAGCACCTACCTACCTACCTAATCTATACTGCAGCACCTACCTACCTAACCTATACTGCAGCACCTACCTACCTACCTAACCTATACTGCAGCACCTACCTACCTAACCTATACTGCAGCACCTACCTACCTAATCTATAATGCAGCACCTACCTACCTACCTAATCTATACTGCAGTGCCTACCTACCTACCTAACCTATGCTGTAGCACCTACCTACCTAATCTATACTGCAGCACCTACCTACCTACCTACCTAATCTATACTGCAGCACCTACCTACCTAACCTATACTGCAGCACCTACCTACCTAATCTATACTGCAGCACCTACCTACCTACCTAATCTATACTGCAGTGTCTACCTACCTACCTAATCTATACTGCAGCACCTACCTACCTACCTAATCTATACTGCAGCACCTACCTACCTAACCTATACTGCAGCACCTACCTACCTACCTAACCTATACTGCAGCACCTACCTACCTAACCTATACTGCAGCACCTACCTACCTACCTAACCTATACTGCAGCACCTACCTACCTAATCTATACTGCAGCACCTACCTACCTACCTAATCTATACTGCAGCACCTACCTATCTACCTAATCTATACTGCATCACCTACCTACCTACCTAATCTATACTGCAGCACCTACCTACCTAATCTATACTGCACCTACCTACCTACCTAATCTATACTGCAGCACCTACCTACCTAATCTATACTGCAGCACCTACCTACCTAATCTATACTGCAGCACCTACCTACCTACCTAATCTATACTGCAGCACCTACCTACCTAATCTATACTGCAGCACCTTCCTACCTACCTAATCTATACTGCAGCAACTACCTACCTACCTAATCTATACTGCAGCACCTACCTACCTACCTAATCTATACTGCAGCACCTACCTAATCTATACTGCAGCACCTACCTACCTAATCTATACTGCAGCACCTACCTACCTACCTAATCTATACTGCAGCACCTACCTAACTACCTAATCTATACTGCAGCACCTACCTACCCACCTAATCTATACTGAAGCACCTACCTGCCTAACCTATACTGCAGCACCTACCTACCTAATCTATACTGCAACACCTACCTACCTAATCTATACTGCAGCACCTACCTACCTGCAGCACCTACCTAATCTATACTGCAGCACCTACCTACCTACCTAATCTATACTGCAGCACCTACCTACCCACCTAATCTATACTGCAACACCTACCTACCTAATTTATACTGCAGCACCTACCTACCTGCAGCACCTACCTAATCTATACTGCAGCACCTATCTACCTACCTACCTAATCTATACTGCAACACCTACCTACCTAATCTATACTGCAGCACCTACCTACCTGCAGCACCTACCTAATCTATACTGCAGCACCTACCTACCTACCTAATCTATACTGCAGCACCTACCTACCCACCTAATCTATACTGCAGCACCTACCTACCTAACCTATACTGCAGCACCTACCTACCTAATCTATACTGCAACACATACCTACCTAATCTATACTGCAGCACCTACCTACCTACCTAATCTATACTGCAGCACCTACCTACCTACCTAATCTATACTGCATCACAGTGGCGTAGCTAAGAAGCTGTGGGCCCCGATGCAGGTTTTACATTGGGCCCCCCAAGCACTCTATACATAACAATTGATACGACGCACCAAAACCTGCCAATGGCAACTACAGTGTCAGAGGTGCAAGAAGGGGATGGGGAACAGTTTGTTAATGATTACCACTATTCAAAGTATCTATAGAAGTAATTATTATGATCACAGGACCAATAGAGAACTAATTCTGTAGTTGAGGGAGGGCCCTTCGGGGCCCCTCAGGCCCAAGGGCCCCGATGCGGTCGCAACCTCTGCAACCCCTATTGCTACGCCCCTGCTGCAGCACCTACCTACCTAATCTATACTGCAGCACCTACCTACCTACCTAATCTATACTGCAGCACCTACCTACCCACCTAATCTATACTGCAACACCTACCTACCTAATTTATACTGCAGCACCTACCTACCTGCAGCACCTACCTAATCTATACTGCAGCACCTACCTACCTACCTACCTAATCTATACTGCAACACCTACCTACCTAATCTATACTGCAGCACCTGACTACCTACCTAATCTATACTGCAGCACCTGACTACCTACCTAATCTATACTGCAGCACCTACCTACCTAACCTATACTGCAGCACCTATCTACCTAATCTATACTGCAGCACCTACCTATCTACCTAACCTATACTGCAGCACCTACCTACCTAATCTATACTGCAGCACATACCTACCTAATTTATACTGCAACACCTGACTACCTACCTAATCTATACTGCAGCACCTACCTACCTAACCTATACTGCAGCACCTACCTACCTAATCTATACTGCAGCACCTACCTACTCTATACTGCAGCACCTACCTACCTAATCTATACTGCAGCACCTGACTACCTACCTAATCTATACTGCAGCACCTACCTACCTAACCTATACTGCAGCACCTACCTACCTAATCTATACTGCAGCACCTACCTACCTAATCTATATTGCAGCACCTACCTGCCTAATCTATACTGCAGCACCTACCTACCTAATCTATACTGCAGCACCTACCTACCCACCTAATCTATACTGCAGCTCCTACCTACCTAATCTATACTGCAGCACCTACCTACCTACCTAACCTATACTGCAGCACCTACCTACCTACCTAATCTATACTGCAGCACCTACCTTCCTAACCTATACTGCAGCACCTAATTACCTACCTAACCTATACTGCAGCACCTACCTACCTAATCTATACTGCAACACCTACCTACCTAACCTATATTGCAGCACCTACCTACCTAATCTATACTGCAGCACCTACCTACCTAATCTATACTGCAGTGCCTGCCTACCTAATCTATACTGCAGCACCTACCCACCTAATCTATACTGCAGCACCTACCTACCTAATCTATACTGCAGCACCTACCTACCTAACCTATACTGCAGCACCTACCTACCTACCTAATCTATACTGCAGCACCTACCTACCTAACCTATACTGCAGCACCTACCTACCTACCTAACCTATACTGCAGCACCTACCTACCTAATCTATACTGCAGCACCTACCTACCTATCCTATACTGCAGCACCTACCTACCTACCTAATCTATACTGCAGCACCTACCTACCTAACCTATACTGCAGCACCTACCTACCTACCTAACCTATACTGCAGCACCTACCTACCTAACCTATACTGCAGCACCTACCTACCTAATCTATAATGCAGCACCTACCTACCTACCTAATCTATACTGCAGTGCCTACCTACCTACCTAACCTATGCTGTAGCACCTACCTACCTAATCTATACTGCAGCACCTACCTACCTACCTACCTAATCTATACTGCAGCACCTACCTACCTAACCTATACTGCAGCACCTACCTACCTAATCTATACTGCAGCACCTACCTACCTACCTAATCTATACTGCAGTGTCTACCTACCTACCTAATCTATACTGCAGCACCTACCTACCTAATCTATACTGCAGCACCTACCTACCTAACCTATACTGCAGCACCTACCTACCTACCTAACCTATACTGCAGCACCTACCTACCTAACCTATACTGCAGCACCTACCTACCTACCTAACCTATACTGCAGCACCTACCTACCTAATCTATACTGCAGCACCTACCTACCTACCTAATCTATACTGCAGCACCTACCTATCTACCTAATCTATACTGCATCACCTACCTACCTACCTAATCTATACTGCAGCACCTACCTACCTAATCTATACTGCACCTACCTACCTACCTAATCTATACTGCAGCACCTACCTACCTAATCTATACTGCAGCACCTACCTACCTAATCTATACTGCAGCACCTACCTACCTACCTAATCTATACTGCAGCACCTACCTACCTAATCTATACTGCAGCACCTTCCTACCTACCTAATCTATACTGCAGCAACTACCTACCTACCTAATCTATACTGCAGCACCTACCTACCTACCTAATCTATACTGCAGCACCTACCTAATCTATACTGCAGCACCTACCTACCTAATCTATACTGCAGCACCTACCTACCTACCTAATCTATACTGCAGCACCTACCTAACTACCTAATCTATACTGCAGCACCTACCTACCCACCTAATCTATACTGAAGCACCTACCTGCCTAACCTATACTGCAGCACCTACCTACCTAATCTATACTGCAACACCTACCTACCTAATCTATACTGCAGCACCTACCTACCTGCAGCACCTACCTAATCTATACTGCAGCACCTACCTACCTACCTAATCTATACTGCAGCACCTACCTACCCACCTAATCTATACTGCAACACCTACCTACCTAATTTATACTGCAGCACCTACCTACCTGCAGCACCTACCTAATCTATACTGCAGCACCTACCTACCTACCTACCTAATCTATACTGCAACACCTACCTACCTAATCTATACTGCAGCACCTACCTACCTGCAGCACCTACCTAATCTATACTGCAGCACCTACCTACCTACCTAATCTATACTGCAGCACCTACCTACCTGCAGCACCTACCTAATCTATACTGCAGCACCTACCTACCTACCTAATCTATACTGCAGCACCTACCTACCCACCTAATCTATACTGCAGCACCTACCTACCTAACCTATACTGCAGCACCTACCTACCTAATCTATACTGCAACACATACCTACCTAATCTATACTGCAGCACCTACCTACCTACCTAATCTATACTGCAGCACCTACCTACCTACCTAATCTATACTGCATCACAGTGGCGTAGCTAAGAAGCTGTGGGCCCCGATGCAGGTTTTACATTGGGCCCCCCAAGCACTCTATACATAACAATTGATACGACGCACCAAAACCTGCCAATGGCAACTACAGTGTCAGAGGTGCAAGAAGGGGATGGGGAACAGTTTGTTAATGATTACCACTATTCAAAGTATCTATAGAAGTAATTATTATGATCACAGGACCAATAGAGAACTAATTCTGTAGTTGAGGGAGGGCCCTTCGGGGCCCCTCAGGCCCAAGGGCCCCGATGCGGTCGCAACCTCTGCAACCCCTATTGCTACGCCCCTGCTGCAGCACCTACCTACCTAATCTATACTGCAGCACCTACCTACCCACCTAATCTATACTGCAGCACCTACCTATCTATCTAACCTATACTGCAGCACCTACCTACCTAATCTATACTGCAGCACCTACCTACCTAATCTATCCTACAGTACCTACCTAATCTATACTGCAGGACCTACCTACCTAATCTATACTGCAGCACCTACCTACCTACCTACCTAATCTATACTGCAGCAACTACCTACCTACCTAATCTATACTGCAGCACCTACCTACCTACCTAATCTATACTGCAGCACCTACCTAATCTATACTGCAGCACCTACCTACCTAATTTTTACTGCAGCACCTACCTACCTACCTAATCTATACTGCAGCACCTACCTACCCACCTAATCTATACTGAAGCACCTACCTACCTAACCTATACTACAGCACCTACCTACCTAATCTATACTGCAACACCTACCTACCTAATCTATACTGCAGCACCTACCTACCTAATCTATACTGCAGCACCTGACTACCTACCTAATCTATACTGCAGCACCTACCTACCTAACCTATACTGCAGCACCTACCTGCCTAATCTATACTGCAGCACCTACCTACCTAATCTATACTGCAGCACCTACCTGCCTAATCTATACTGCAGCACCTACCTACCTAACCTATACTGCAGCACCTACCTACCCACCTAATCTATACTAAAGCACCTACCTACCTAACCTATACTGCAGCACCTACCTACCTAATCTATACTGCAACACCTACCTACCTAATCTATACTGCAGCACCTACCTACCTGCAGCACCTACTTAATCTATACTGCAGCACCTACCTACCCACCTAATCTATACTGCAGCACCTACCTACCCACCTAATCTATACTGCAGCACCTACCTACCTAACCTATACTGTAGCACCTACCTACCTAATCTATACTGCAGCACCTACCTACCTGCAGCACCTACCTAATCTATACTGCAACACCTACCTACCTAATCTATACTGCAGCACCTACCTACCCACCTAATCTATACTGCAGCACCTACCTACCTAACCTATACTGCAGCACCTACCTACCTAATCTATACTGCAGCACCTACCTACCTACCTAATCTATACTGCAGCACCTACCTACCCACCTAATCTATACTGCAGCACCTACCTATCTATCTAACCTATACTGCAGCACCTACCTACCTAATCTATACTGCAGCACATACCTACCTAATCTATACTGCAGCACCTGACTACCTACCTAATCTATACTGCAGCACCTACCTACCTAACCTATACTGCAGCACCTACCTACCTAATCTATACTGCAGAACCTACCTATCTACCTAACCTATACCGCAGCACCTACCTACCTAATCTATACTGCAGCACATACCTACCTAATTTATACTGCAGCACCTGACTACTTACCTAATCTATACTGCAGCACCTACCTACCTAACCTATACTGCAGCACCTACCTACCTAATCTATACTGCAGCACCTACCTACTCTATACTGCAGCACCTACCTACCTAATCTATACTGCAGCACATACCTACCTAATCTATACTGCAGCACCTGACTACCTACCTAATCTATACTGCAGCACCTACCTACCTAACCTATACTGCAGCACCTACCTACCTAATCTATACTGCAACACCTACCTACCTAATCTATACTGCAGCACCTACCTGCCTAATCTATACTGCAGCACCTACCTACCTAATCTATACTGCAGCACCTACCTACCTACCTAATCTATACTGCAGCACCTACCTAATCTATACTGCAGCACCTACCTACCTAATCTATACTGCAGCACCTACCTAATCTATACTGCAGCACCTACCTAATCTATACTGAAGCACCTACCTACCTAACCTATACTGCAGCACCTGACTACCTACCTAATTTATACTGCAGGGCACCTACCTATCTAATCTATACTGCAGCACCTACCTACCTAACCTATACTGCAGCACCTACCTACCTAATCTATACTGCAGCACCTACCTGCCTAATCTATACTGCAGCACCTACCTACCTAACCTATACTGCAGCACCTACCTACCTGCCTAATCTATATTGCAGCACCTACCTACCTAATCTATACTGCAGCACCTACCTAATCTATACTGCAGCACCTACCTACCTAATCTATACTGCAGCACCTACCTAATCTATACTGCAGCACCTACCTAATCTATACTGCAGCACCTACCTACCTAATCTATACTGCAGCACCTGACTACCTACCTAATTTATACTGCAGGGCACCTACCTATCTAATCTATACTGCAGCACCTACCTACCTAACCTATACTGCAGCACCTACCTACCTACCTAATCTATACTGCAGCACCTACCTACCCACCTAATCTATACTGAAGCACCTACCTACCTAACCTATACTGCAGCACCTACCTACCCAATCTATACTGCAGCACATACTTACCTAATCTATACTGCAGCACCTGACTACCTACCTAATCTATACTGCAGCACCTACCTACCTAATCTATACTGCAGCACCTACCTAATCTATACTGCAGCACCTACCTACCTAATCTATACTGCAGCACATACCTACCTAATCTATACTGCAGCACCTGACTACCTACCTAATCTATACTGCAGCACCTACCTACCTAATCTATACTGCAGCACCTACCTAATCTATACTGCAGCACCTACCTACCTAATCTATACTGCAGCACCTACCTACCTAATCTATACTGCAGCACCTACCTGCCTAATCTTTACTGCAGCACCTACCTACCTAACCTATACTGCAGCACCTACCTACCTACCTAATCTATATTGCAGCACCTACCTACCTAATCTATACTGCAGCACCTACCTAATCTATACTGCAGCACCTACCTACCTAATCTATACTGCAGCACCTACCTAATCTATACTGCAGAACCTACCTAATCTATACTGCAGCACCTACCTACCTAATCTATACTGCAGCACCTACCTAATCTATACTGCAGCACCTACCTAATCTATACTGCAGCACCTACCTATCTAATCTATACTGCATCACCTGACTACCTACTTAATTTATACTGCAGGGCACCTACCTATCTAATCTATACTGCAGCACCTACCTACCTAACCTATACTGCAGCACCTACCTACCTACCTAATCTATACTGCAGAACCTACCTACCCACCTAATCTATACTGAAGCACCTACCTACCTAACCTATACTGCAGCTCCTACCTACCTAATCTATACTGCAACACCTACCTACCTAATCTATACTGCAGCACCTACCTACCTGCAGCACCTACCTAATCTATACATCAGCACCTACCTACCCACCTAATCTATACTGCAGCTCCTACCTAACTAACGTATACTGCAGCACCTACCTACCTAATCTATACTGCAACACCTACCTATCTAACCTATACTGCAGCACCTACCTACCTAATCTATACTGCAGCACCTACCTATCTAACCTATACTGCAGCACCTACCTACCTAATCTATACTGCAGCACCTACCTACCTAATCTATACTGCAGCACCTACCTACCTAACCTATACTGCAGCACCTACCTACCTAATCTATACTGCAGCACATACCTACCTAATTTATACTGCAGCACCTGACTACCTACCTAATCTATACTGCAGCACCTACCTACCTAATCTATACTGCAGCACCTACCTACCTAATCTATACTGCAGCACCTACCTAATCTATACTGCAGCACCTACCTACCTAATCTATACTGCAGCACATACCTACCTAATCTATACTGCAGCACCTGACTACCTACCTCATTTATACTGCAGGGCACCTACCAATCTAATCTATACTGCAGCACCTACCTACCTAACCTATACTGCAGCACCTACCTACCTAATCTATACTGCAGCACCTACCTGCCTAATCTATACTGCAGTACCTACCTACCTAACCTATACTGCAGCACCTACCTACCTACCTAATCTATATTGCAGCACCTACCTACCTAATCTATACTGCAGCACCGGCCTAATCTATACTGCAGCACCTACCTACCTAATCTATACTGCAGCACCTACCTAATCTATACTGCAGCACCTACCTAATCTATACTGCAGCACCTACCTACCTAATCTATACTGCAGCACCTGACTACCTACCTAATTTATACTGCAGGGCACCTACCTATCTAATCTATACTGCAG
Source organism: Hyperolius riggenbachi (assembly GCF_040937935.1). Classification (NCBI taxonomy): domain Eukaryota; kingdom Metazoa; phylum Chordata; class Amphibia; order Anura; family Hyperoliidae; genus Hyperolius; species Hyperolius riggenbachi. Next base: position 7,768,064 of record NC_090646.1, on the reverse strand, counting down.
CACCTACCTACCTAACCTATACTGCAGCACCTACCTACCTACCTAATCTATACTGCAGCACCTACCTACCCACCTAATCTATACTGAAGCACCTACCTACCTAACCTATACTGCAGCACCTACTTACCCAATCTATACTGCAGCACATACCTACCTAATCTATACTGCAGCACCTGACTACCTACCTAATCTATTCTGCAGCACCTACCTACCTAACCTATACTGCAGCACCTACCTACCTAATCTATACTGCAGCACATACCTACCTAATTTATACTGCAGCACCTGACTACCTACCTAATCTATACTGCAGCACCTACCTACCTAATCTATACTGCAGCACCTACCTACCTAATCTATACTGCAGCACCTACCTAATCTATACTGCAGCACCTACCTACCTAATCTATACTGCAGCACATACCTACCTAATCTATACTGCAGCACCTGACTACCTACCTAATTTATACTGCAGGGCACCTACCTATCTAACCTATACTGCAGCACCTACCTACCTAATCTATACTGCAGCACCTGACTACCTACTTAATTGATACTGCAGGGCACCTACCTACCTAATCTTTACTGCAGCACCTACCTAATCTATACTGCAGCACCTACCTACCTAATCTATACTGCAGCACATACCTACCTAATCTATACTGCAGCACCTGACTACCTACCTAATTTATACTGCAGGGCACCTACCAATCTAATCTATACTGCAGCACCTACCTACCTAATCTATACTGCAGCACCTACCTGCCTAATCTATACTGCAGCACCTACCTACCTAACCTATACTGCAGCACCTACCTACCTACCTAATCTATATTGCAGCACCTACCTACCTAATCTATACTGCAGCACCTGCCTAATCTATACTGCAGCACCTACCTACCTAATCTATACTGCAGCACCTACCTAATCTATACTGCAGCACCTACCTAATCTATACTGCAGCACCTACCTACCTAATCTATACTGCAGCACCTGATTACCTACCTAATTTATACTGCAGGGCACCTACCTATCTAATCTATACTGCAGCACCTACCTACCTAACCTATACTGCAGCACCTACCTACCTACCTAATCTATACTGCAGCACCTACCTACCCACCTAATCTATACTGAAGCACCTACCTACCTAACCTATACTGCAGCACCTACCTACCCAATCTATACTGCAGCACATACCTACCTAATCTATACTGCAGCACCTGACTACCTACCTAATCTATTCTGCAGCACCTACCTACATAACCTATACTGCAGCACCTACCTACCTAATCTATACTGCAGCACCTACCTATCTACCTAAACTATACTGCAGCACCTACCTACCTAATCTATACTGCAGCACCTACCTAATCTATACTGCAGCACCTACCTACCTAATCTATACTGCAGCACCTACCTAATCTATACTGCAGCACCTACCTAATCTATACTGCAGCACCTACCTACCTAATCTATACTGCAGCACCTACCTAATCTATACTGCAGCACCTACCTACCTAATCTATACTGAAGCACCTACCTACCTAATCTATACTGCAGCACCTACCTGCCTAATCTTTACTGCAGCACCTACCTACCTAACCTATACTGCAGCACCTACCTACCTACCTAATCTATAGTGCAGCACCTACCTACCTAATCTATACTGCAGCACCTACCTAATCTATACTGCAGCACCTACCTACCTAATCTATACTGCAGCACCTACCTAATCTATACTGCAGCACCTACCTAATCTATACTGCAGCACCTACCTACCTAATCTATACTGCAGCACCTACCTAATCTATACTGCAGCACCTACCTAATCTATACTGCAGCACCTACCTACCTAATCTATACTGCAGCACCTGACTACCTACTTAATTGATACTGCAGGGCACCTACCTACCTAATCTATACTGCAGCACTTACCTAATCTATACTGCAGCACCTACCTACCTAATCTATACTGCAGCACATACCTACCTAATCTATACTGCAGCACCTGACTACCTACCTAATTTATACTGCAGGGCACCTACCAATCTAATCTATACTGCAGCACCTACCTACCTAATCTATACTGCAGCACCTACCTGCCTAATCTATACTGCAGCACCTACCTACCTAACCTATACTGCAGCACCTACCTACCTACCTAATCTATATTGCAGCACCTACCTACCTAATCTATACTGCAGCACCTGCCTAATCTATACTGCAGCACCTACCTACCTAATCTATACTGCAGCACCTACCTAATCTATACTGCAGCACCTACCTAATCTATACTGCAGCACCTACCTACCTAATCTATACTGCAGCACCTGACTACCTACCTAATTTATACTGCAGGGCACCTACCTATCTAATCTATACTGCAGCACCTACCTACCTAACCTATACTGCAGCACCTACCTACCTACCTAATCTATACTGCAGCACCTACCTACCCACCTAATCTATATTGAAGCACCTACCTACCTAACCTATACTGCAGCACCTACCTACCCAATCTATACTGCAGCACATACCTACCTAATCTATACTGCAGCACCTGACTACCTACCTAATCTATTCTGCAGCACCTACCTACATAACCTATACTGCAGCACCTACCTACCTAATCTATACTGCAGCACCTACCTATCTACCTAATCTATACTGCAGCACCTACCTACCTAATCTATACTGCAGCACATACCTACCTAATTTATACTGCAGCACCTGACTACCTACCTAATCTATACTGCAGCACCTACCTACCTAATCTATACTGCAGCACCTACCTACCTAATCTATACTGCAGCACCTACCTAATCTATACTGCAGCACCTACCTACCTAATCTATACTGCAGCACATACCTACCTAATCTATACTGCAGCACCTGACTACCTACCTAATTTATACTGCAGCACCTACCTACCTAATCTATACTGCAGCACATACCTACCTAATTTATACTGCAGCACCTGACTACCTACCTAATCTATACTGCAGCACCTACCTACCTAATCTATACTGCAGCACCTACCTACCTAATCTATACTGCAGCACCTACCTAATCTATACTGCAGCACCTACCTACCTAATCTATATTGCAGCACCTACCTACCTAATCTATACTGCAGCACCTACCTAATCTATACTGCAGCACCTACCTACCTAATCTGTACTGAAGCACCTACCTAATCTATACTGCAGCACCTACCTAATCTATACTGCAGCACCTACCTACCTAATCTATCCTGCAGCACCTACCTAATCTATACTGCAGCACCTACCTAATCTATCATGCAGCACCTACCTACCTAATCTATACTGCAGCACCTGACTACCTACTTAATTGATACTGCAGGGCACCTACCTATCTAATTTATACTGCAGCACCTACCTACCTAACCTATACTGCAGCACCTACCTACCTACCTAATCTATACTGCAGCACCTACCTACCCACCTAATCTATACTGAAGCACCTACCTACCTAACCTATACTGCAGCACCTACCTACCCAATCTATACTGCAGCACATACTTACCTAATCTATACTGCAGCACCTGACTACCTACCTAATCTATACTGCAGCACCTACCTATCTAATCTATACTGCAGCACCTACCTAATCTATACTGCAGCACCTACCTACCTAATCTATACTGCAGCACATACCTACCTAATCTATACTGCAGCACCTGACTACCTACCTAATTTATACTGCAGGGCACCTACCTATCTAACCTATACTGCAGCACCTACCTACCTAATCTATACTGAAGCACCTACCTACCTAATCTATACTGCAGCACCTACCTGCCTAATCTTTACTGCAGCACCTACCTACCTAACCTATACTGCAGCACCTACCTACCTACCTAATCTATATTGCAGCACCTACCTACCTAATCTATACTGCAGCACCTACCTAATCTATACTGCAGCACCTACCTACCTAATCTATACTGCAGCACCTACCTAATCTATACTGCAGCACCTACCTACCTAATCTATACTGCAGCACCTACCTAATCTATACTGCAGCACCTACCTAATCTATACTGCAGCACCTACCTACCTAATCTATACTGCATCACCTGACTACCTACTTAATTTATACTGCAGGGCACCTACCTATCTAATCTATACTGCAGCACCTACCTACCTAACCTATACTGCAGCACCTACCTACCTACCTAATCTATACTGCAGAACCTACCTACCCACCTAATCTATACTGAAGCACCTACCTACCTAACCTATACTGCAGCTCCTACCTACCTAATCTATACTGCAACACCTACCTACCTAATCTATACTGCAGCACCTACCAACCTGCAGCACCTACCTAATCTATACATCAGCAACTACCTACCCACCTAATCTATACTGCAGCTCCTACCTAACTAACGTATACTGCAGCACCTACCTACCTAATCTATACTGCAACACCTACCTATCTAACCTATACTGCAGCACCTACCTACCTAATCTATACTGCAGCACCTACCTATCTAACCTATACTGCAGCACCTACCTACCTAATCTATACTGCAGCACCTACCTACCTAATCTATACTGCAACACCTACCTACCTAACCTATACTGCAGCACCTACCTACCTAATCTATACTGCAGCACATACCTACCTAATTTATACTGCAGCACCTGGCTACCTACCTAATCTATACTGCAGCACCTACCTACCTAATCTATACTGCAGCACCTACCTACCTAATCTATACTGCAGCACCTACCTAATCTATACTGCAGCACCTACCTACCTAATCTATAATGCAGCACATACCTACCTAATCTATACTGCAGCACCTGACTACCTACCTAATTTATACTGCAGGGCACCTACCAATCTAATCTATACTGCAGCACCTACCTACCTAACCTATACTGCAGCACCTACCTACCTAATCTATACTGCAGCACCTACCTGCCTAATCTATACTGCAGCACCTACCTACCTAACCTATACTGCAGCACCTACCTACCTACCTAATCTATATTGCAGCACCTACCTACCTAATCTATACTGCAGCACCTGCCTAATCTATACTGCAGCACCTACCTACCTAATCTATACTGCAGCACCTACCTAATCTATACTGCAGCACCTACCTAATCTATACTGCAGCACCTACCTACCTAATCTATACTGCAGCACCTGACTACCTACCTAATTTATACTGCAGGGCACCTACCTATCTAATCTATACTGCAGCACCTACCTACCTAACCTATACTGCAGCACCTACCTACCTACCTAATCTATACTGCAGCACCTACCTACCCACCTAATCTATACTGAAGCACCTACCTACCTAACCTATACTGCAGCACCTACCTACCCAATCTATACTGCAGCACATACCTACCTAATCTATACTGCAGCACCTGACTACCTACCTACTCTATTCTGCAGCACCTACCTACCTAACCTATACTGCAGCACCTACCTACCTAATCTATACTGCAGCACCTACCTATCTACCTAACCTATACTGCAGCACCTACCTACCTAAACTATACTGCAGCACATACCTACCTAATTTATACTGCAGCACCTGACTACCTACCTAATCTATACTGCAGCACCTACCTACCTAATCTATACTGCAGCACCTACCTAATCTATACTGCAGCACCTACCTACCTAATCTATACTGCAGCACATACCTACCTAATCTATACTGCAGCACCTGACTACCTACCTAATTTATACTGCAGGGCACCTACCTATCTAACCTATACTGCAGCACCTACCTACCTAATCTATACTGAAGCACCTACCTACCTAATCTATACTGCAGCACCTACCTGCCTAATCTTTACTGCAGCACCTACCTACCTAACCTATACTGCAGCACCTACCTACCTACCTAATCTATATTGCAGCACCTACCTACCTAATCTATACTGCAGCACCTACCTAATCTATACTGCAGCACCTACCTACCTAATCTATACTGCAGCACCTACCTAATCTATACTGCAGCACCTACCTAATCTATACTGCAGCACCTACCTACCTAATCTATACTGCAGCACCTACCTAATCTATACTGCAGCACCTACCTAATCTATACTGCAGCACCTACCTACCTAATCTATACTGCAGCACCTGACTACCTACTTAATTGATACTGCAGGGCACCTACCTATCTAATCTATACTGCAGCACCTACCTACCTAACCTATACTGCAGCACCTACCTACCTACCTAATCTATACTGCAGCACCTACCTACCCACCTAATCTATACTGAAGCACCTACCTACCTAACCTATACTGCAGCACCTACCTACCTAATCTATACTGCAACACCTACCTACCTAATCTATACTGCAGCACCTACCTACCTGCAGCACCTACCTAATCTATACATCAGCACCTACCTACCCACCTAATCTATACTGCAGCACCTACCTACCTAACGTATACTGCAGCACCTACCTACCTAATCTATACTGCAACACCTACCTATCTAACCTATACTGCAGCACCTACCTACCTAATCTATACTACAGCACCTACCTATCTAACTATCTAACCTATACTGCAGCACCTACCTACCTAATCTATACTGCAGCACCTACCTACCTAATCTATACTGCAGCACCTACCTACCTAACCTATACTGCAGCACCTACTTACCTAATCTATACTGCAGCACCTACCTACCTACCTACCTAATCTATACTGCAACACCTACCTACCTAATCTATACTGCAGCACCTACCTACCTGCAGCACCTACCTAATCTATACTGCAGCACCTACCTACCTACCTAATCTATACTGCAGCACCTACCTATCCACCTAATCTATACTGCAGCACCTACCTACCTAACCTATACTGCAGCACCTACCTACCTAATCTATACTGCAACACCTACCTACCTAATCTATACTGCAGCACCTACCTACCTACCTAATCTATACTGCAGCACAGTGGCGTAGCTAAGAAGCTGTGGGCCCCGATGCAGGTTTTACATTGGGCCCCCCAAGCACTCTATACATAACAATTGATACGACGCACCAAAACCTGCCAATAGCAACTACAGTGTCAGAGGTGCAAGAAGGGGATGGGGAATAGTTTGTTAATGATTACCACTATTCAAAGTATCTATAGAAGTAATTATTATGATCACAGGACCAATAGAGAACTAATTCTGTAGTTAAGGGAGGGCCCTTCGGGGCCCCTCAGGCCCAAGGGCCCCGATGCGGTCGCAACCTCTGCAACCCCTATTGCTACGCCCCTGCTGCAGCACCTACCTACCTAATCTATACTGGAGCACCTACCTACCCACCTAATCTATACTGCAGCACCTACCTATCTATCTAACCTATACTGCAGCACCTACCTACCTAATCTATACTGCAGCACCTACCTACCTAATCTATCCTACAGTACCTACCTAATCTATACTGCAGGACCTACCTACCTAATCTATACTGCAGCACCTACCTACCTACCTAATCTATACTGCAGCAACTACCTACCTACCTAATCTATACTGCAGCACCTACCTACCTACCTAATCTATACTGCAGCACCTACCTAATCTATACTGCAGCACCTACCTACCTAATTTTTACTGCAGCACCTACCTACCTACCTAATCTATACTGCAGCACCTACCTACCCACCTAATCTATACTGAAGCACCTACCTACCTAACCTATACTACAGCACCTACCTACCTAATCTATACTGCAACACCTACCTACCTAATCTATACTGCAGCACCTACCTACCTAATCTATACTGCAGCACCTGACTACCTACCTAATCTATACTGCAGCACCTACCTACCTAACCTATACTGCAGCACCTACCTGCCTAATCTATACTGCAGCACCTACCTACCTAATCTATACTGCAGCACCTACCTGCCTAATCTATACTGCAGCACCTACCTACCTAACCTATACTGCAGCACCTACCTACCCACCTAATCTATACTAAAGCACCTACCTACCTAACCTATACTGCAGCACCTACCTACCTAATCTATACTGCAACACCTACCTACCTAATCTATACTGCAGCACCTACCTACCTGCAGCACCTACTTAATCTATACTGCAGCACCTACCTACCCACCTAATCTATACTGCAGCACCTACCTACCTAACCTATACTGTAGCACCTACCTACCTAATCTATACTGCAGCACCTACCTACCTGCAGCACCTACCTAATCTATACTGCAACACCTACCTACCTAATCTATACTGCAGCACCTACCTACCCACCTAATCTATACTGCAGCACCTACCTACCTAACCTATACTGCTGCACCTACCTACCTAATCTATACTGCAGCACCTACCTACCTACCTAATCTATACTGCAGCACCTACCTACCCACCTAATCTATACTGCAGCACCTACCTATCTATCTAACCTATACTGCAGCACCTACCTACCTAATCTATACTGCAGCACATACCTACCTAATCTATACTGCAGCACCTGACTACCTACCTAATCTATACTGCAGCACCTACCTACCTAACCTATACTGCAGCACCTACCTACCTAATCTATACTGCAGAACCTACCTATCTACCTAACCTATACTGCAGCACCTACCTACCTAATCTATACTGCAGCACATACCTACCTAATTTATACTGCAGCACCTGACTACCTACCTAATCTATACTGCAGCACCTACCTACCTAACCTATACTGCAGCACCTACCTACCTAATCTATACTGCAGCACCTACCTACTCTATACTGCAGCACCTACCTACCTAATCTATACTGCAGCACATACCTACCTAATCTATACTGCAGCACCTGACTACCTACCTAATCTATACTGCAGCACCTACCTACCTAACCTATACTGCAGTACCTACCTACCTAATCTATACTGCAGCACCTACCTTCCTAATCTATACTGCAGCACCTACCTGCCTAATCTATACTGCAGCACCTACCTACCTAATCTATACTGCAGCACCTACCTACCTAACTAATCTATACTGCAGCACCTACCTAATCTATACTGCAGCACCTACCTACCTAATCTATACTGCAGCACCTACCTAATCTATACTGCACAACCTACCTAATCTATACTGAAGCACCTACCTACCTAATCTATACTGCAGCACCTGACTACCTACCTAATTTATACTGCAGGGCACCTACCTGTCTAATCTATACTGCAGCACCTACCTACCTAACCTATACTGCAGCACCTACCTACCTAATCTATACTGCAGCACCTACCTGCCTAATCTATACTGCAGCACCTACCTACCTAACCTATACTGCAGCACCTACCTACCTACCTAATCTATATTGCAGCACCTACCTACCTAATCTATACTGCAGCACCTACCTAATCTATACTGCAGCACCTACCTACCTAATCTATACTGCAGCACCTACCTAATCTATACTGCAGCACCTACCTAATCTATACTGCAGCACCTACCTACCTAATCTATACTGCAGCACCTGACTACCTACCTAATTTATACTGCAGGGCACCTACCTATCTAATCTATACTGCAGCACCTACCTACCTAACCTATACTGCAGCACCTACCTACCTACCTAATCTATACTGCAGCACCTACCTACCCACCTAATCTATACTGAAGCACCTACCTACCTAACCTATACTGCAGCACCTACCTACCCAATCTATACTGCAGCACATACCTACCTAATCTATACTGCAGCACCTGACTACCTACCTAATCTATACTGCAGCACCTACCTACCTAATCTATACTGCAGCACCTACCTAATCTATACTGCAGCACCTACCTACCTAATCTATACTGCAGCACATACCTACCTAATCTATACTGCAGCACCTGACTACCTACCTAATTTATACTGCAGGGCACCTACCTATCTAACCTATACTGCAGCACCTACCTACCTAATCTATACTGAAGCACCTACCTACCTAATCTATACTGCAGCACCTACCTGCCTAATCTTTACTGCAGCACCTACCTACCTAACCTATACTGCAGCACCTACCTACCTACCTAATCTATATTGCAGCACCTACCTACCTAATCTATACTGCAGCACCTACCTAATCTATACTGCAGCACCTACCTACCTAATCTATACTGCAGCACCTACCTAATCTATACTGCAGCACCTACCTAATCTATACTGCAGCACCTACCTACCTAATCTATACTGCAGCACCTACCTAATCTATACTGCAGCAACTACCTAATCTATACTGCAGCACCTACCTACCTAATCTATACTGCAGCACCTGACTACCTACTTAATTTATACTGCAGGGCACCTACCTATCTAATCTATACTGCAGCACCTACCTACCTAACCTATACTGCAGCACCTACCTACCTACCTAATCTATACTGCAGAACCTACCTACCCACCTAATCTATACTGAAGCACCTACCTACCTAACCTATACTGCAGCTCCTACCTACCTAATCTATACTGCAACACCTACCTACCTAATCTATACTGCAGCACCTACCTACCTGCAGCACCTACCTAATCTATACATCAGCACCTACCTACCCACCTAATCTATACTGCAGCTCCTACCTAACTAACGTATACTGCAGCACCTACCTATCTAACCTATACTGCAGCACCTACCTACCTAATCTATACTGCAGCACCTACCTATCTAACCTATACTGCAGCACCTACCTACCTAATCTATACTGCAGCACTTACCTACCTAATCTATACTGCAGCACCTACCTACCTAACCTATACTGCAGCACCTACCTACCTAATCTATACTGCAGCACATACCTACCTAATTTATACTGCAGCACCTGACTACCTACCTAATCTATACTGCAGCACCTACCTACCTAATCTATACTGCAGCACCTACCTACCTAATCTATACTGCAGCACCTACCTAATCTATACTGCAGCACCTACCTACCTAATCTATACTGCAGCACATACCTACCTAATCTATACTGCAGCACCTGACTACCTACCTAATTTATACTGCAGGGCACCTACCTATCTAATCTATACTGCAGCACCTACCTACCTAACCTATACTGCAGCACCTACCTACCTACCTAATCTATACTGCAGCACCTACCTGCCTAATCTATACTGCAGCACCTACCTACCTAACCTATACTGCAGCACCTACCTACCTACCTAATCTATATTGCAGCACCTACCTACCTAATCTATACTGCAGCACCTACCTAATCTATACTGCAGCACCTACCTACCTAATCTATACTGCAGCACCTACCTAATCTATACTGCAGCACCTACCTAATCTATACTGCAGCACCTACCTACCTAATCTATACTGCAGCACCTGACTACCTACCTAATTTATACTGCAGGGCACCTACCTATCTAATCTATACTGCAGCACCTACCTACCTAACCTATACTGCAGCACCTACCTACCTACCTAATCTATACTGCAGCACCTACCTACCCACCTAATCTATACTGAAGCACCTACCTACCTAACCTATACTGCAGCACCTACCTACCCAATCTATACTGCAGCACATACCTACCTAATCTATACTGCAGCACCTGACTACCTACCTAATCTATTCTGCAGCACCTACCTACCTAACCTATACTGCAGCACCTACCTACCTAATCTATACTGCAGCACCAACCTATCTACCTAACCTTTACTGCAGCACCTACCTACCTAATCTATACTACAGCACATACCTACCTAATTTATACTGCAGCACCTGACTACCTACCTAATCTATACTGCAGCACCTACCTACCTAATCTATACTGCAGCACCTACCTACCTAATCTATACTGCAGCACCTACCTAATCTATACTGCAGCACCTACCTACCTAATCTATACTGCAGCACATACCTACCTAATCTATACTGCAGCACCTGACTACCTACCTAATTTATACTGCAGGGCACCTACCTATCTAACCTATACTGCAGCACCTACCTACCTAATCTATACTGAAGCACCTACCTACCTAATCTATACTGCAGCACCTACCTGCCTAATCTTTACTGCAGCACCTACCTACCTAACCTATACTGCAGCACCTACCTACCTACCTAATCTATATTTCAGCACCTACCTACCTAATCTATACTGCAGCACCTACCTAATCTATACTGCAGCACCTACCTACCTAATCTATACTGCAGCACCTACCTAATCTATACTGCAGCACCTACCTAATCTGTACTGCAGCACCTACCTACCTAATCTATACTGCAGCACCTACCTAATCTATACTGCAGCACCTACCTAATCTATACTGCAGCACCTACCTACCTAATCTATACTGCAACACCTGACTACCTACTTAATTTATACTGCAGGGCACCTACCTATCTAATCTATACTGCAGCACCTACCTACCTAACCTATACTGCAGCACCTACCTACCTACCTAATCTATACTGCAGCACCTACCTACCCACCTAATCTATACTGAAGCACCTACCTACCTAACCTATACTGCAGCACCTACCTACCTAATCTATACTGCAACACCTACCTACCTAATCTATACTGCAGCACCTACCTACCTGCAGCACCTACCTAATCTACACATCAGCACCTACCTACCCACCTAATCTATACTGCAGCACCTACCTACCTAATGTATACTGCAGCACCTACCTACCTAATCTATACTGCAACACCTACCTATCTAACCTATACTGCAGCACCTACCTACCTAATCTATACTACAGCACCTACCTATCTAACTATCTAACCTATACTGCAGCACCTACCTACCTAATCTATACTGCAGCACCTACCTACCTAATCTATACTGCAGCACCTACCTACCTAACCTATACTGCAGCACCTACTTACCTAATCTATACTGCAGTCACCTACCTAATCTATACTGCAGCACCTACCTACCTAACCTATACTGCAGCACCTACTTACCTAATCTATACTGCAGCACCTACCTACCTACCTACCTAATCTATACTGCAACACCTACCTACCTAATCTATACTGCAGCACCTACCTACCTGCAGCACCTACCTAATCTATACTGCAGCACCTACCTACCTACCTAATCTATACTGCAGCACCTACCTACCCACCTAATCTATACTGCAGCACCTACCTACCTAACCTATACTGCAGCACCTACCTACCTAATCTATACTGCAACACCTACCTACCTAATCTATACTGCAGCACCTACCTACCTACCTAATCTATACTGCAGCACCTACCTACCTACCTAAGCTATACTGCAGCACAGTGGCGTAGCTAAGAAGCTGTGGGCCCCGATGCAGGTTTTACATTGGGCCCCCAAAGCACTCTATACATAACAATTGATACGACGCACCAAAACCTGCCAATGGCAACTACAGTGTCAGAGGTGCAAGAAGGGGATGGGGAACAGTTTGTTAATGATTACCACTATTCAAAGTATCTATAGAAGTAATTATTATGATCACAGGACCAATAGAGAACTAATTCTGTAGTTGAGGGAGGGCCCTTCGGGGCCCCTCAGGCCCAAGGGCCCCGATGCGGTCGCAACCTCTGCAACCCCTATTGCTACGCCCCTGCTGCAGCACCTACCTACCTAATCTATACTGCAGCACCTACCTACCCACCTAATCTATACTGCAGCACCTACCTATCTATCTAACCTATACTGCAGCACCTACCTACCTAATCTATACTGCAGCACCTACCTACCTAATCTATCCTACAGTACCTACCTAATCTATACTGCAGGACCTACCTACCTAATCTATACTGCAGCACCTACCTACCTACCTAATCTATACTGCAGCAACTACCTACCTACCTAATCTATACTGCAGCACCTACCTACCTACCTAATCTATACTGCAGCACCTACCTAATCTATACTGCAGCACCTACCTACCTAATTTTTACTGCAGCACCTACCTACCTACCTAATCTATACTGCAGCACCTACCTACCCACCTAATCTATACTGAAGCACCTACCTACCTAACCTATACTACAGCACCTACCTACCTAATCTATACTGCAACACCTACCTACCTAATCTATACTGCAGCAACTACCTACCTAATCTATACTGCAGCACCTACCTACCTAACCTATACTGCAGCACCTACCTGCCTAATCTATACTGCAGCACCTACCTACCTAACCTATACTGCAGCACCTACCTACCCACCTAATCTATACTAAAGCACCTACCTACCTAACCTATACTGCAGCACCTACCTACCTAATCTATACTGCAACACCTACCTACCTAATCTATACTGCAGCACCTACCTACCTGCAGCACCTACTTAATCTATACTGCAGCACCTACCTACCTAACCTATACTGTAGCACCTACCTACCTAATCTATACTGCAGCACCTACCTACCCGCAGCACCTACCTAATCTATACTGCAACACCTACCTACCTAATCTATACTGCAGCACCTACCTACCCACCTAATCTATACTGCAGCACCTACCTACCTAACCTATACTGCAGCACCTACCTACCTAATCTATACTGCAGCACCTACCTACCTACCTAATCTATACTGCAGCACCTACCTACCCACCCAATCTATACTGCAGCACCTACCTATCTATCTAACCTATACTGCAGCACCTACCTACCTAATCTATACTGCAGCACATACCTACCTAATCTATACTGCAGCACCTGACTACCTACCTAATCTATACTGCAGCACCTACCTACCTAACCTATACTGCAGCACCTACCTACCTAATCTATACTGCAGAACTTACCTATCTACCTAACCTATACTGCAGCACCTACCTACCTAATCTATACTGCAGCACATACCTACCTAATTTATACTGCAGCACCTGACTACCTACCTAATCTATACTGCAGCACCTACCTACCTAACCTATACTGCAGCACCTACCTACCTAATCTATACTGCAGCACCTACCTACTCTATACTGCAGCACCTACCTACCTAATCTATACTGCAGCACATACCTACCTAATCTATACTGCAGCACCTGACTACCTACCTAATCTATACTGCAGCACTTACCTACCTAACCTATACTGCAGCACCTACCTACCTAATCTATACTGCAGCACCTACCTACCTAATCTATACTGCAGCACCTACCTGCCTAATCTATACTGCAGCACCTACCTACCTAATCTATACTGCAGCACCTACCTACCTAATCTATACTGCAGCACCTACCTAATCTATACTGCAGCACCTACCTACCTAATCTATACTGCAGCACCTACCTAATCTATACTGCAGCACCTACCTAATCTATACTGAAGCACCTACCTACCTAATCTATACTGCAGCACCTGACTACCTACCTAATTTATACTGCAGGGCACCTACCTATCTAATCTATACTGCAGCACCTACCTACCTAACCTATACTGCAGCACCTACCTACCTAATCTATACTGCAGCACCTACCTGCCTAATCTATACTGCAGCACCTACCTACCTAACCTATACTGCAGCACCTACCTACCTACCTAATCTATATTGCAGCACCTACCTACCTAATCTATACTGCAGCACCTACCTAATCTATACTGCAGCACCTACCTACCTAATCTATACTGCAGCACCTACCTAATCTATACTGCAGCACCTACCTAATCTATACTGCAGCACCTACCTACCTAATCTATACTGCAGCACCTGACTACCTACCTAATTTATACTGCAGGGCACCTACCTATCTAATCTATACTGCAGCACCTACCTACCTAACCTATACTGCAGCACCTACCTACCTACCTAATCTATACTACAGCACCTACCTACCCACCTAATCTATACTGAAGCACCTACCTACCTAACCTATACTGCAGCACCTACCTACCCAATCTATACTGCAGCACATACCTACCTAATCTATACTGCAGCACCTGACTACCTACCTAATCTATACTGCAGCACCTACCTACCTAATCTATACTGCAGCACCTACCTAATTTATACTGCAGCACCTACCTACCTAATCTATACTGCAGCACATACCTACCTAATCTATACTGCAGCACCTGACTACCTACCTAATTTATACTGCAGGGCACCTACCTATCTAACCTATACTGCAGCACCTACCTACCTAATCTATACTGAAGCACCTACCTACCTAATCTATACTGCAGCACCTACCTGCCTAATCTTTACTGCAGCACCTACCTACCTAACCTATACTGCAGCACCTACCTACCTACCTAATCTATATTGCAGCACCTACCTACCTAATCTATACTGCAGCACCTACCTAATCTATACTGCATCACCTACCTACCTAATCTATACTGCAGCACCTACCTAATCTATACTGCAGCACCTACCTACCTAATCTATACTGCAGCACCTACCTAATCTATCCTGCAGCACCTACCTAATCTATACTGCAGCACCTACCTACCTAATCTATACTGCAGCACCTGACTACCTACTTAATTTATACTGCAGGGCACCTACCTATCTAATCTATACTGCAGCACCTACCTACCTAACCTATACTGCAGCACCTACCTACCTACCTAATCTATACTGCAGAACCTACCTACCCACCTAATCTATACTGAAGCACCTACCTACCTAACCTATACTGCAGCTCCTACCTACCTAATCTATACTGCAACACCTACCTACCTAATCTATACTGCAGCACCTACCTACCTGCAGCACCTACCTAATCTATACATCAGCACCTACCTACCCACCTAATCTATACTGCAGCTCCTACCTAACTAACATATACTGCAGCACCTACCTACCTAATCTATACTGCAACACCTACCTATCTAACCTATACTGCAGCACCGACCTACCTAATCTATACTGCAGCACCTACCTATCTAACCTATACTGCAGCACCTACCTACCTAATCTATACTGCAGCACCTACCTACCTAATCTATACTGCAGCACCTACCTACCTAACCTATACTGCAGCACCTACCTACCTAATCTATACTGCAGCACATACCTACCTAATTTATACTGCAGCACCTGACTACCTACCTAATCTATACTGCAGCACCTACCTACCTAATCTATACTGCAGCACCTACCTACCTAATCTATACTGCAGCACCTACCTAATCTATACTGCAGCACCTACCTACCTAATCTATACTGCAGCACATACCTACCTAATCTATACTGCAGCACCTGACTACCTACCTAATTTATACTGCAGGGCACCTACCTATCTAATCTATACTGCAGCACCTACCTACCTAACCTATACTGCAGCACCTACCTACCTAATCTATACTGCAGCACCTACCTGCCTAATCTATACTGCAGCACCTTCCTACCTAACCTATACTGCAGCACCTACCTACCTACCTAATCTATATTGCAGCACCTACCTACCTAATCTATACTGCAGCACCTACCTAATCTATACTGCAGCACCTACCTACCTAATCTATACTGCAGCACCTACCTAATCTATACTGCAGC
The DNA here is from genome assembly GCF_040937935.1 of Hyperolius riggenbachi. Classification (NCBI taxonomy): domain Eukaryota; kingdom Metazoa; phylum Chordata; class Amphibia; order Anura; family Hyperoliidae; genus Hyperolius; species Hyperolius riggenbachi. Next base: position 7,750,594 of record NC_090646.1, on the reverse strand, counting down.
ACCTACCTAATCTATACTGCAGCACCTACCTACCTAATCTATACTGCAGCACCTGACTACCTACTTAATTTATACTGCAGGGCACCTACCTATCTAATCTATACTGCAGCACCTACCTACCTAACCTATACTGCAGCACCTACCTACCTACCTAATCTATACTGCAGAACCTACCTACCGACCTAATCTATACTGAAGCACCTACCTACCTAACCTATACTGCAGCTCCTACCTACCTAATCTATACTGCAACACCTACCTATCTAATCTATACTGCAGCACCTACCTACCTGCAGCACCTACCTAATCTATACATCAGCACCTACCTACCCACCTAATCTATACTGCAGCTCCTACCTAACTAACGTATACTGCAGCACCTACCTACCTAATCTATACTGCAACACCTACCTATCTAACCTATACTGCAGCACCTACCTACCTAATCTATACTGCAGCACCTACCTATCTAACCTATACTGCAGCACCTACCTACCTAATCTATACTGCAGCACCTACCTACCTAATCTATACTGCAGCACCTACCTACCTAACC